>NW_009916433.1:0-551 GCF_000696875.1 Nestor notabilis | reverse complement strand
GGTCCCGGCGTCTGCCCGGGGAAGTGGGCTCCAGAGGATGTCTGGCCGAGCACGATGAGGAAGGAGCGAGCGAGTCTGTGTCCATATTAATCAGAGATGGAGCAAGGCAGACAATGCAGATGGGGAGACCGCGGTGTGTGCGAGCGAATGGTGGCAGCGAGGATAAAGGAGACGTACGCCGGGGATGTTACAGGCGCACGTCCCCGCTGGGGAGAAAGTTGAATGCTTGGGAGAAAATAAATCCATGCACCAAATTTTCTTCGCTGCTTGATGTGTATTTGACAGCACTCTGTGTGGCTGTCAAATATTTCTTCTGTAGCAATTACTGATGGTATGTGTTACAGCTTGTACATTTTCCTTGTGCTCTTTTATATAGAAATGGGAGAAAGTTGAATGCTTGGGAGAAAATAAATCCATGCACCAAATTTTCTTCGCTGCTTGATGTGTATTTGACAGCACTCTGTGTGGCTGTCAAATATTTCTTCTGTAGCAATTACTGATGGTATGTGTTACAGCTTGTACATTTTCCTTGTGCTCTTTTATATAGAAAT
>NW_009916432.1:0-1142 GCF_000696875.1 Nestor notabilis | reverse complement strand
CGGGCGAAGAGCCCCTTGGCGCGGTGCAGGACACGGGGCAGGTGGTGGCGCCGCACCAGGCGGTCGAAGTGCATGGCCACCTCGTTGTAGTCCCCGGCGCGGCCCATCACCGCCTCCCGCTGCTCCAGCAGCATGGCCAGGCACAGGAAGAGCAGGAAGGGGTTCCCCTGGCCCAGCTCCTCCGGTGGCGGGAGCGGCGCCCCCAGGCCGGAGCACCGCGGGGCGGAGGAAGAGGAGGAGGAGGAGGAGGAGGAACTTGAGGCTTCCCAAGCCCAAGTGCCACCCCAGGGGTCTTCAGCAGCAGCCACGCCCGTGCTGGAGTACTCATGTAACTCTATGGGGTCCTCATGTAACTCTATGGGGTCCTCACATACCTCTGTGGGATCTACACCAACCTCTCTGAGATCTTCACCAATCTCTCTGGGGTTTCCATCAACCTCTTTGGGGCCTTCACCAACCTCACTGGGGTCTTTACCAGCCTCTTTGGGGTCTTTATTGGTCTCTTTGAGGTCTTCACCAACCTGTCTGAGATCTTCACCCTCTGTGGGGTCTTTACCAACTCCTCTGGGGTCTTCACCAACCTGTCCAAGGGAGCAGGAGGAGTCACCACTGACCTGCTTGAGCATGTCACCAACCACATGGAAGAGCTCAGGGTCTCTGCTGATGTCTTTGGGTGCATTGGGGTGTCCCCCAACCACCTTGGAAGCGCTGTGGTTGTGGTGAGACTTCTCCAGGCTGTTCCCATCTCCACGTGGCTTCTTGGAGACGCTGTGAGGTTCGCACGTCTTCTTGGAAGCAGCCAGGTCTTGGGCTTCTCCCGTGTCCTTGGGGCCACCAGCGTCTTGGCCCCCATCACTGGAGGCTTTGGGATGCTCTTGGAGACCCCTGGGGGCATTAGCACCACCTTGGACCTCTCCAAGGCCCTTGGTGCTCCCAGAGACATCCCGGGAGATCTTCAAGCTCTCTTGGTCATTCCAGTTGTCAGAACAAGCTGGGACATCCCCAAAGACCTCAAGCTTCTCGCAGTTGCCCCCAGAACCATCCTTGATACTGCTGAAGCTCTTGAGCCCCTCCTGGTCATCCCCAAAGCTCTGGATAATGCTGGAGCTCCCAGGGCCCTCCGGGACATCACTGGAGCTCTT
>NW_009916431.1:1609-1878 GCF_000696875.1 Nestor notabilis | reverse complement strand
TCTGCCCTTCCACAGGGCCAAGTGCGAGGTCCTGCACTTGTGGAAGCAATCACGGTACCAATACCTGCTGAAAGAGGGAGGGAGGAATGGGTGGAGGGATGAATGATGGATGGAGGGATGGATGGGTGGAGATTAGCCCTGTGAAGAAGGATTTAGGGATACTAGTGGATGAAAATTAGTATATGAGATGGCAGCGTGCCTTGCGGCCCAGAAAGCCCATCACATCTGGGAATGCAAAACAAGAAGTGTGGCCACCATGTCCAGGAAGG
>NW_009916431.1:1115-1448 GCF_000696875.1 Nestor notabilis | reverse complement strand
GGTTGTTCAACCTGAAGAAGGCTCTGGGCACACTTTACTGCAGACTTCCAATACGTAAGGGTGTTTATAAGAAAGACTTTTTACTAGGGCCTATTGGTTTTACTATTTTTGCACGGGGCAGTGGCTTTAAACGGAAGGAGGTGGCGGAGTCCCACTCCCCAGTGAGGAGAAACACGGCTACGCAGGCGGGGAGCGGCCGAGGGGTCCCCAGCGGCGGGGAGCGAGAGCCGCAGGGTGCCAGGCTGTGCCGCTACCTCGGCTTCTGCCCGGTTGGGGCAGGGCGAGCTTCAGAGCTGGCTGAGATTAGCCATGAGGTGGCGGCAGGCGCTCGCG
>NW_009916431.1:0-1071 GCF_000696875.1 Nestor notabilis | reverse complement strand
ATGGCCCGGTCCTGCACCCTCAGCCCCGGCCCCACTGGCAGGGAGCACAGCAGGTACCAGCCGGGACCCCGGCCTGGGACATCCCCGTCCCACAGGGACGATCCGAGGGGAAGAGCAGCCATTCTGTGCTCTGAGCTGCCTGCCCAACCTAGGGACAAGACCTCCGTGGTCAGGACCTTGAACCCACCAACCGATAAGGGTGGTTAATGATCAGAGGCTGGATGTCCCAGCCAGAGTCACGGTGACTGCTGCCCCAGGGCTGACATCTGGGCAGAGCAGCTCCCTACCCCATGGCTCCAGAACCTGGTGGCAGTACCAGGCTGGCCAGAGGGGACATGCCCTGTGACCATGGCCTCAGACACCACTGCAGCAGAGCCCTGCTTGTGGGCTGGAGAGGTTGGCCTGCACCAGGTTGAGGCAGAAGCTGGTGTCGTGCTCTCCCTGAAGTGAAGACAAACCAAACCTGCCTCTGTCTGGGTTGCCAGCAGCCACACAGGGCATGCCAAAGTCTCATCATCTGGGCTCCTGGAGGAAATGGCCCTGGGATAGCTTAGACCCAGTTCCTTGGGACACCATTCTGCACTGCACAGGGTCAGGAGTATGACAGGCAGGATATGGAGGCAGGGCATGAGGGTTCAGGCCAAGAGGGCAGCAGTCCTGAAGAGTAGGCCCAGTAGTGAGACTGGTACTGTTGCAGGATGTGCAGGGTCTGGGATGAGGTACCCAGTGCCAGAGTGTGATGCCGGTGCTGGCACATGGTGCCTGGTGTCTTGTGCAGTGCTGGTCCCCGGAGAGCAGTGCCCAGTGCTTGTACCAATGCCAGTGTGATATGTTACGTTGTCCCAAGGCTGCTGTATTTACCGTGCCATGCCAGTGCTGGCTGCCAGCCACCTAGTATCATTGTGCAGTGCACAGTGCATGGTACCCAGTACACAGCACCGGCTATTGCTGATGCCATTTCCAAGTACCAACCACGTGGTGCATAACGTGTGATGCCGCTGAGCAGTGTCCGGTGTACGGTAACTGGTGTATGACAACGTGGTACCCAGGGTGCCTGGTACCCAGTACCCT
>NW_009916430.1:9974-10212 GCF_000696875.1 Nestor notabilis | reverse complement strand
TGTCCTACGAGATGCCCCAGACTGGGTGACAGGAGCTCAGAGAAGGAGCTTTGCACCATAAATCCCAGCTGCTTCCACTCCCTGCTCGAGGGGTTTATCCCCCGCTGCCCCCCAGGGTCTGCACCAAAGCGCTTCCCGGCCCTGGAGCCTCTCTGTGGGCAGATAAAGGCAGAGGTGGCAGCAGGAGGGTTCAGTGCCAGGGGCGCCGGCGGCAGCGGCTCACTCTCAACGTCATCTC
>NW_009916430.1:5749-9912 GCF_000696875.1 Nestor notabilis | reverse complement strand
CCCAGCGAGGGACAAGGTGGCCGTCACGGAGCGAGGCCCCGGCCCTGCTGTGCCACTGACCCTCCCCTCCCACCGACCCTTCCTGCCTCCCTCCATCCCACGGACCCTCCACGCTTCCTCCGGCACAGGAACAAGCCATTGCGTTTTCCATCATGCTCGGATGCTTCCTGCTCCCAACAGCCTGGATCCTGGGAAACATCGAGAGCTACAAGAGCAGACCCGAGTGAGGAGCAGAGAACCACCCGCACCCTGGTGAGAGCATACATGAGTGGAACCAAGGCCACAGGACGGAGTTTTGCCAGGACGGAGCCCTCGGGATTTGTCCATTAAAGTTCATGTTCACATTGAGGGTGTTGGGTTTGCTTCAGCTTGTCCATAGGGCACTGATGTGTAATCCTGCTCGAGCCTTAGCAGGGGCCTTGGCAGCAGACTCGATGATCTTCAAGGTCTTTTCCAACCTGGTTCATTGTGTGGCTCCATAAGGGTGATTCCTTCGTGAGGCTGCAGCAGGCTCCAGCCAGAGCTGTGGTTTCCCATGGAGCTGGATTCTTACCTCACACACTTGCAGCAGAGGACACCAGGAACGACTCACAGCACTGACAAGGGAGCAAAATCAGGTTAAATCCCAGCAAGGACATACTCAAAGGCTGCAGTGACATTTACAGAGGCCCAGAGCAGGGGCTGCACATCTGACTTGTCCTCTTCCTGCACGAAGCCTCTCCAGCCCCAACCACAGCTCATTTCTCACATTACCTGCCAGGGAAGCAGCAGCAGTGGCTCCCACACAGGGCTCTGGGAGCAAACAACACTCCAGATATCCTGAAAACCTCTGAAACAACAAGGAGCTTCCCCTCACCTCAGCGCACGGCTCAAACCAACACCCAAGCCAGGCTCCCACAGAACAAGAGGGCTTGTCAGACCCCCCCAGCAGACCAGCTCCATTGCAACATGAGGCTCCAGGTTCCGATGCTCATTAGAGCAGCAGCAGCCCCGGTGCCTGAGCTCTGCTGCACTGGTGGCATTTCCTTCACTCCTCATGTGCAGTGATGTGACCCCACCAAGGAGATGGAGCTTCTTAAAGCCCTTTTCCATCCGTACCTACACGATGGGGACAGCACTGCTCCATTTCATGTGTCTCCTCCTCCTGCTCCCCTGAGGTCAGTGGCACCAGGAGCGGGCTGTGGAGCACAAGGGGGAGTGTGGAGGAGGGAATGTCCCAGTGCCCAGCACAGGAGGAAACATCGGGGTTCACACACTGACAGTGGGACCAGCACAGGCAGAGCAGAACCACCACCGAGGGTCTGGGCAGGGAGAGGCAGAGCTGGAGCTGAGCCCCAGGCAGGAAGAGGTTCAGTCCAAAGAGGGCAGAGGGGCGGTGCGTGACCAGGCACAGGGGCTGACGGTGTGATGTGTGTTGGCTTTCAAATCCTGAAGCCTCCCTCTGTGCCTGCAGAGCGGGTCCAGCATCAGCCATGAGCTTCCTTTTGCCCATTGCCGGCACAAAACTCCCAAGCCCCCGCAGTGAGGGTCAAAAAGCACAAGAGTAAAAGCCCCAGAGGCACTTTGGTAGTGACCCAGAGATCAGACAAACAGAGCTCCTGAACCACAGCAGTAACTGAGCGGATGACACAAGAACTGACCATGGACATGTGGGTGCAGGACTTGAACATCCACCTAGACCCCGAGGAGAATCATCCTGTGAGTCTATTTGAGCCGATTTAAAGCCACAGTTAAAACCCCAGTGCAGTTTGCTATTGCTGCCTTACAATTAGGGGTACTCAGAGGTACCCCCAGCTCAGATCTGCCTGTTTCCAGCCCTCGTGCACAATTACCTTCCATCCCTGGAAAGACATGGCTGGGCAAAACAATCCCATTACAAAAGCTTTTAGAGAGCAGCTGTTAAGAGGCAAAAGAGAACAAAACCTCCTTGTCTCTGGCCTCATTTAGGGCTTCTCCACCAGTGACGTTTTCCCAAGCACTGGGCCTACAGCTTCCCCCAGGGAAAGGAACCTGACAGCAGAGCACAAGGTGCTGCTCACTGTGTAAGTGACACACTAACCCCACTGGTGGTAACGGGCTGGGCAAGTCTGTTGTTCTTGCACAGAGGGGGTTGCAATGTGAGACGTAAAAGGAAGTCAAACCCATCAGAGGCTCAATGCAAGTGCTGGAGACACAAACACAGCCACAGAGCAGGGGAAAGGGAAGGCAGAGAAGTTTATTCCAGCACCTCATGGGGGCCGTGTTGGTAACACACAACCCCCCCAAGTGGAGGAACCTCTTCCACTGCACAGGAATCCCAGGAAAAGCCTCTGGTGGAGCAAACCCTCCCTCTGCCGCGGTGAGGAGGGGCTGGAGGACGGGCTGGAGGAGGAGGCTGGTTTGGGGCTGCTGCGGGGCAGGAGGAGCTGTGCCCTCCTAAGGCCAGTACCACCACCTAACACCAGGTACAACATCAGGCACTGCTCCAGCTCCCGTAAAGGAGCTGCCCCTTACCCAGCAAACAGCCTCTGCTCCGTGACAGGCACCAGCACCCATCCTCCCACAGCAGTGTGATGAATGAACCCCTTTGCCAGAGCAGGATGGGAGCCCCCAGGTCTGTGCCACCCGCGTGAGTGATCAGGGAAATCTCGACTCCAAGCACCAAAGGGTCACACAGCAAAAGGCCACTTACTCCTCCCAACAAGCCTCAAGAGCTGCTCCCCCCTCTGCCCACCCCCCAGTACAACGCAGTACAGAGTCAGTGGTCTGAGTGCTGCTGGCACCAGGAGCAGCAGGATTCCCTCTCCAGGGGCAGTGCAGGGTGCTCTATGTCAGGATGTCATGGGCTTGGTGCTCCACCAGCATCTCCATGCTCCTCACGTCTGTGCACCAGAACTCCAGGCGGTCTTTCATTCCTTTGATCTGCAAGGGAAGCCCACAGCAACCTCAACCCCTCAGCTGCTGCCAACACCAGTGTCCACCTTCAAAGACAAACACCCAAGATCCCAAACAACTCCCATGTGTCTAGGAAAGATGCTCCTGAACATCTTTGACCATCAAAACAGCAACGGCTGAAGTTACATGGAAATGCACAAAAGGGATTGCTTGCAGCCTGTAATCCATGTACTGATGTGGTCGGGTTTTTGAGGCGAAGGCCCCCTACATGGTCTCCTAAAATGTTAAGAGGATGAACCCGAGACATTCAGCACCTTCATCTTTACCACCCTCAACCACTCTCTTCCCGAGAGAAGCCACCTACAACCCAGGCACTCCAGGACTCCGTTTCATGCATTAAGGTGTGAAGCACCACCCAGATGTCCGAGTCCTTCTGGAAAACAGTCACAGCATTCGTGTTTCATGGTTCTTTGTGTGGCTTTCAGAAGAGAAGTGTCACTATTTGTCTCCTGCTTACTGCACCACACACCCGAGGCACCACACACCCAGGGTAAAGGCTAAAGGCAGCAATGGAAAAAGGAATGAAGAAAAGCTGCCGCTTCCTCCTGCCCTGAGTGTCCTCGAGAGCACCAAGGAGACCAGTTCTCCAGCACTGACCCCTCCCAGCTCTCCCAGTCACCTCATCCAACACACATCAGTTGTGCCTTTGTGCCCAGTACCTGCTGTAAGTCCAGCACACGCGGCTGCACCCACGTCATGTGCACCCTCTTGTCCACTTCATCGATGCTGCCCTTCACCAAGCCCACCGAGAGAGCCTTCATCACCAGCAGCTCCACCTGAACCCAACACAGAGAATTCCAGGAAACAACTGAGAGCCACCCGTTCCCCAGAGGAATAAACCCCTGAACTGCCTCTGGCTTTGGAGACTGTTCACCACACACAAGCAAAGCCAAGAGCTGCTGCAGCCTCTCACACCCCTCCTCCTGCAGGTCAGGATTCTGCCTGGAGGCTCAACTGTAGCTACACAGGAGGTTTCTTTCCCTCTGAGCAGTTTCACTTTCTTTTCTCTGAAATCCAGGAAGAACGAGGGAATTGGGAACAGTCAACACAGATTTACCAGGGGTGGGATGTGCCTGACCAATGTGGTGGCCTTTTGAAGTTAAACAGCTTGCTCAGTGGTCAGACAGTGCCGGAGGTGCCCTGTGCCTGTCCTTTAGCAAGACCTTCTACCACGTCCTTGCTGATGAGCTGGTGAGCCACAGAACAGACAGGAGGACCACAAGAGGAGC
>NW_009916430.1:0-5718 GCF_000696875.1 Nestor notabilis | reverse complement strand
GCTGAACCACCGAGCTGAAAGGCTTGTGCTTGAGGCCTGAAACTGAGCAGGCAGCTGGTCACGAGCAGTGCTCCTTTGGGAGCAACACTGGGTCTGGTACCACTGAGTTACCTTCCAGCAGCTGGAGGAGAGTTTCAGATCACACCACACCAGAGGTGAATGTGCTGGAAATGAGCTACCAAGAGGAGAAACCTCAGCAGGCTGGGCTAACACGAAGCACAGAGTCCTGCAACAACCCAAGCAGCAGCACGAGGGAGGTGTAATGGCTGTGGTATACTCCAAATATACCCACAGTGTCCTCTGAGGGGAAGGAGCAGTCTGGGGGGCAGCAGGAGCCACAGTGGGACCCGTGTCCTGGTGACTCCACTCAGCACTTACGGAGCAAAGTTGCAGCACTGTGTCAGTTCTGCATCACCCCTTCCAGTGTAGGGGGACACTGCAGGACTGGGGAGAGCCCAGGCAAGGGCTACCAAGGCCATGAGGCTGAACCCCTGACATGGTGAAGAAACATTATTTGTTCAGCCTGGATAAGAGGTGGCTTGGGGACACCTCCCCACAGTTTTCCAGCACCCAGTAACACGGAAGGTAAGAGGAACTGTTCTCACAAGGCTGCACAGTAAAGGACAGAGACCACAGCAGGACTGGCTTCAGCTCAGATCCCATCTGGGTAACAGCAGAAAACTCTTCGCCATGAGAGAAGTTAAACATTGGTGACATCTCCCCTCACTAGGAATACTCAAACCAGGCAGGTCCCTGCACAGCCTAACCCAGGGGCCTGTTCTACAGCAGGTGGGAAGAGACAACCTGCAAAGCTCTCCTCGAGCTGACCACCAGCACTGAGGACCCTCAGAAACATATTAACTGAGAACCAGGAGCACCAAAGCAGCCGATCCCTTCTCAAAGGGTTCTCCAAGTGCACGAGAGCCAGGAGAGTGTTTCAAACTGGAGTCCACCTCCGGGAGCAGCTGGGTCCAACACCGCGGCGCGCCGGGGGCTGCAGCCGAGCTCACCTCGTTCACGGTGACCTTGGCACTCCTGGCAATCTCCTCGAAGGTGAGCTGCCTGTGGTTGGCTGGGCGCGTGAACGTCATCTGCAGCCAAGCAAAGAGGAGAACAAGTGAGCCCTGGCCCCGTGCTGCCCTGCTGAGCTCGGCCCGCCCCAGCTCCGGCGCTGCCCCGCTTCCCCCAGGCTACTGCACGGACAGACACACCGATGTGAGCAAAGGAGCAGCGCCGCTGCCTCCTGCACCCCACGCTGGGGCAGCCGCACAGCCCCAGCCCATCAGCCTTGGCAGAACCACCTCAGCACAGTCAGATCCCTGACACAGCACAGGGCCCTGGGGTGGTAACACTGGTTCACAGTGACACACCAGAAGTGGAATGTACAACACATCAACACATGCACATTGGTACGTGGGTATATATGGACATACAGTATGCTTCAGATAACTTGATATTGAGTATTTGAAGACGACCCAGGGCCAGGGAGGTTTATTTGGTCACAACAGAGGCAAAGCCTTCAAGTGACAGGAAAGGAACAGTTTGAACATTCAGGTTACCTGTCCGAGGAGGGATTTCCAGTCCTTCGGACACTAAGATTTGTAGTGTGTTTTAGAAAAACCTTTGTTTCCAGAACATACTCTCAGAGTTATCCCTTCAGGTACCATCCTCAAAACACAAAACTTGCTCTTTCCTTCCCCACCTGCACATCCTGCCTGAAACTGCTCATCCCTGGGACTCCCAGCAACTAGTGCACACAGCACCGAGCTTTTCCCCAGCAGCACTTGCCTTCTGGCACCATCTAGAGGCAACATTGGCAGCCAACTACTTAAACCCACGAGCTCCTGTGAGGTGAGTGAATGAACACAGCAGGGAACAGGCTGTTTCACCCCCACCAAATGGCAGCTGGAGCAGCCCCTTCCCATCTCCCACGTCTAACAGACCCCAGCTCTTGGCTCACCTCCATAAGACATAACAGCTGAATCTTCTGCAGCAGCAGCGCCTCGTTTGCAGCCAGATCTGGCTGGAAGGGGATGGAATGGAACAGTAAATTCATTACTACTTTGACACAAGTCAACCTGTGAACTACAGCTCACCTGTCAGTGATGCCTGGTGCAGCCAGTGCAGTCAGCACCCAACACCACTGCTCTCCTTAAGCTTCCCAGAACACAAGGGAAAGCCACTGTCTCACGCTGGAGCAGTTCAATACTGGGAGTGAATGGCACTATGGAAATGACAGCAGGGATTATCTCCCTCTGCAGGACCACATGATGCGTTTGCTTTGCCCTCATTTCACAAGAGATTTCTCTTTACTTCTCCCGATCAACCAGGCACAGAGTAAAGCCAATAACTAACACCACATATCAAGGTGAATGTGCAGTGACCAGAGTCAGGAATTCTTCAGGTATGGATTCAGTGTCCCAGTGCCCTCTGTAAGCCCGTGCCCAGGCCTGCAGCAGCAGAACAGCCCTGCTCACCTGCTGGCCCCACGCTGACTTCAGGCCCTGGAAGGTCTCGACATTCCCGCTGTTGAAGGCGTAGAGGGTGTCAATGAGCCACTGCCGGTCCGTGCTCCTCAGTGACTCCAGGACAGGGTGCATGAGCTGCAGCACAGGCAGGGTGGTGTTAACGGGGTAGAATCAGTCCCTGAGAACAGCTGAAGTGCTGCATCAGCAACTTACCAGCTCCCCAAAGTTGTAAACTCCTTCTCCCAAGAGCCCGGCCAGTCCCAGGGTAAAGGCTCTCTCCTGCTGCTCTGATACTGGGGGAGAGCCAACACAAAGCAACAGTGTGGGTGAAGCAGCACTTAAGCCCCACCAACCCCTCCTCAGCCTCCTCTCTGTGCCTGCATTAAATCACTCCCAGCCTCCTCCTCCCCCAAGCCTGAAGCTCAGCCTGCAGTAGCCACAGCAGCAGCACAGAAGAGCCACTGTTTGAATCTATAGTGAGGATTTGAGGAACTAGAACAAACTCTCTCCTCTAGGGGGAACATTTCCCCCCTCCCATCACCTCAGTGCAGCTCAGGAGCACAGTCCTACTCAGCCATTCTTCTTGTGGGTTCTTCTTTGTAGCTAAACCCCGGCCCAGCTACGGCCAATTCAAAGGCCTTTACTTAGACTGAAGAGATAAAGCAAAGACAGAAAGCTGGGGCCTCCTGTGCTGGGCAGAGGAGTTACCCGGCAGGTCCTTGACATCAATGCAGCCCAGGAACCGCAGAGCATCCTTGTAGTAAGAGGCGTGGTTCCCGATGGTCTGGTAGTACTTGCTGGAGAGGTCATAGAAGCGGCTGTGAACTGAGGTCACCCCGGGCAGGTTGTTCAGCATCTCCTCCACCTCCTCAATGGTCTCCTGGAGGAGGGTGAAGACCTGGTTGTGAAAGGTGAAGGTGCCCTCACACACACCCCGCTCCCAGCCTAGATCACTATGTAAGGGCTACAGCAGCCTCGTGTGGGCCACAGGTAACAGCCACGTGGTAGCAGAGAGGCAGACGAGGGCACAGCCACTACACAGCACTGAAGGTAAAGCTGTAGTGTTCTCCTCTGGCACAGGAGTTGGCTAAAAATACAAAACAAATCCACACCTCCCAGAACACAGCCCTGCAGCTGTACCTGCACGTACAGACATGCTTTACATGCACCTACAGCCACCAAACCCATGAAATCTGTGCTTGCTCTGAGCAACATAAAGCTGCACCACACAAACACTCATCTCAGGTCTCAGAGAGGCTTCTAAACAAAGCCAAGAGGTGAAACCCCAACGTGCTTAGCGCAGGGAAGGATGCACTGGTCCAGGCGTGGTCAGCAGCTCACCAGCAAGCAGCAACACTGCTGAACTCATGAGACCCTCCAAAGCTGCGGCTTGAACAGGTCAAAGTGTTTGTCCCCACTTCTAGTGGTGCACATCAATGCTGCGGTGACCAGCAACAAGCAACCGCATCTCAAATGCTGCACCGGAGCCTCACTGAAACCTCAGAGATTTGGCCAGAATCACTATATATGCTTTTATATGGCCTACAAGATGTAAGGCAGACCTGCAGGTCCTCCCGGCAACCCCAGGAGCTGCAAATCGATCATCTGCTCACCCGAACCCAAAGAGCCCAGCCACAGGCACGGCCACGCTGTGGTGTGGTGACAACACTCAAGTCTCCCCCTCACCTTGGTGACCTGGAGGTCTCCAATGTTCAGCTTCAGTGCCCCAATGGCTGTTTTACACAGAATGACAGCTTCATCACTGCTCTTCACCTGCAGGGCACAGACACACGTGCTCAGAGGTGCCCCCAGCCCTGCAGCCAAGGGGCCCTTCAACCCAGGCTGTGCTGCACCTGGTAACATGCTCCTGCGCCACAACGCAGAGCTGCTGGTGGCACTCTCCAGCACAGGTTTAACACACACACATCCACCTCCCTCAGCTGTACCACAAATGCCCACGTGGAAAACCATTCCTGCAAGTGAACTGCCAGAACAAGCAGTTGCAAACATACCTTTTCCCGAGTCTTTTCCAGGAAAGTAAGGGCCACGTTGGGATCTGAAGTAGAGGGGAAAACCAGCAATATCAGGAATTCCTGATGGAACTAAATCTCAACCTACAAATAGATCCTTTTTCAGGACTCATGAAGACAGGAAGGTGTTTTCTATAGTTTACTGCCCAGAGGTGCTGCTCTCTGCAGCCCAGCCTTGCTGCTCACCAGCCTTTCCTCCAGCAAAGAGCAGACCTGCTACTCCATGTAGCAGCAATTACTTACACTTTCTGAGCTGATGTTCTCCCCTTTCAATACACCAGAAAGGCAACAGGCTAACACTGAAGACTGAAGGTTTAGCTGTTACTATTAACTAGGTAATACCTGTTACTATTAACTGACACCTTCACAGGCATAAGTTGCTAAAAACACTGTAAGTAGGAGGTGAGGACACTTACCTGTCATCTGCCTGACCACATGGAGAATGATCTCCACCAGGGACAAGGGGTTCACCCTGGAACACAAAGCTCACTGTCAGAGTGGTGTCGGGCAGCAGGAGGTGACTGAGGGCTCCAGCAAACAAACTCACCTGTGCTCAAACTCACTGATGAAGTTCTCATACAGCTGCAGACACAGAGACACCAACAGTCAGGGCAAGAGGGTATTTCAGTTCAGCTCCAACACCCCTTTTCACCGTGTTCCAATTCATTTTCCCAGCAAAGCAGAGAGCATCCAGTAGGGATGTGTGCTCTGTACAGAACCCAGGAGCCAAAACCTGCTCATTTCAGCCAATTCTCTCCCTGTAGCCTCCTCCTGACTGCAGGGAGAGGTTCAGGATTCACCACATCCAGCACCTCCTGCTCCTGGTTGTACAACAGGCACAGGGATAAGGTTTTCCCAGCGCTCCCT
The DNA here is from genome assembly GCF_000696875.1 of Nestor notabilis. Taxonomy (NCBI): domain Eukaryota; kingdom Metazoa; phylum Chordata; class Aves; order Psittaciformes; family Psittacidae; genus Nestor; species Nestor notabilis. The sequence goes on along the minus strand of NW_009916430.1, from coordinate 353 downwards.
GCACACATTCCACAGAGGCTCTTTGTCACGGAAATAACTGTCTCCTGGGAAACCAAATCTCAACCCAAACCACACAGCCCATGATTACTTGTAGCACACAGACGGTCTGTGACTCTGGGCTGAGTGTGCGAATGGAAGAAGCTCCCAATGGGTGAAACGACCTGTCAAACACCCCAAAGCACTTGTGACCCCAACAACCCACCCCACCCGTGTGGCTGCAAACCCCTTGTAACAAAAGGGAAAGGAAAAGGGCTCCCCTTGCACCACCCCTCAAAAAAAAACCCCTTCGGTGACCTAAAGAATCATTTAAAGCTTCTAAAATAGACATCTTAAATCTCAGCGAATTGCCAACC
>NW_009916429.1:0-220 GCF_000696875.1 Nestor notabilis | reverse complement strand
CCCACAGCTAAAGACAGAAGCGAAAGCCCCCGAGAGCGTGAGTGGGGTCTGGGCACTGGGGGGAAGGCAGCAGCTCTGGGGCAGGAGACGGTTTGGTGCCCTGCGGGAGGTGGCACAGGGCTGTGGGTCGATGCCCCACAGGAGCTGCCCACCCTGGTCCTGGAGGCTGTGAAAGAGCTTGGGGTGGCCAAGCAGCCGGTGCTGAACAGGAGACAAATCT
>NW_009916428.1:0-214 GCF_000696875.1 Nestor notabilis | reverse complement strand
CACCCAGCAGGGTCCCCTCAGCACCATCCTGACCTGTCATCAGCTGCGCCCGCAGCAGCGCGTCCTTAATGAGGTCGTAGGTGACGAGCTCCCCGCAGTTGATGATGGCGTTACGGGCGATGTTGGGCAGTGTCCCTGTGCGGGAGGGGGCCGCAGGGATGTGTCACAGACCTGCCTGGAGCACCCTGGACAGTGCCCCAGCACTGCTGCCCCC
>NW_009916427.1:30286-30863 GCF_000696875.1 Nestor notabilis | reverse complement strand
CACTGGCTCCATAGGTGCCGTGCATGAAAGCGGGGGCAGGTTCAGTGCAGAACATGATCCAGCGGAAAAGCCCAGGTAGCAACTTGCTGCGGAGTGTAATGGAAGCTGCGCATCTTCTGTAACAGTTCCTTGCCTAACAGAGGCTGTTGCGGACAAGCCCAGATAATTCACTTGTATGTGGTGGTTGGCGCTATTAACATCCAAAAGTATGTAAGAACTTCCACACTTGCTGTTGGGACAAGTCCAGAGAAGGCCACAGAGACAGTCAGGGGGCTGGAGCACCTCTCCTATGGAGACAGGCTGAGAGAGCTGGGCTTGTTCAGCCTGGAGAAGAGAAGGCTCCGGGGAGACCTTAGAGCAGCTTCCAGTGCCTGAAGGGGGCCTAAGAAATCTGGAGAGGGACTTCTTACAAGGGCAAGTAATGACAGGACAAGAGGGAATGGCTTTAACGTGACAGAGGGGGGATTTAGATTAGATATTGGGAAGAAGTTCTTCCCTTTGAGGGTGGTGAGGCCCTGGACCAGGTTGCCCAGAGGAGCTGTGGCTGGCCCACCCCTGGCAGTGTTCAACGCCGCGG
>NW_009916427.1:6047-30270 GCF_000696875.1 Nestor notabilis | reverse complement strand
GGAAGGTGTCCCTGCCCATGGCAGGGGGTTGGAACTGGATGAGCTTTAAGGTCCTTTCCAACCTAAACAATTCTGTGATTCCATTACAGTCCCTTAGCTTAAACTTCCTGGGGCTGTAACACTATTCAGCCTTGACTTCTTCAGTCAAAATCCAGAGTTCCTCTCATGAGGTTCCTTCCATGGCATTTTATAGTGGAGCTTCAGTTGTGCAAACTGTGCAAGAAACCCCTGCACCCCACAACGCACAGGGAAGAATCAAGACTAAGCAAAATTTTACTTTTCTGTGCATATGCAGGCATTCATTATTTACCATGTCAACATATAAAACCTCATTTATATCAAACTGATGGGAAGTGTATTCTGTGATTGCAATGGTTATGTAAAATATATAAAAATAGAAACAGAATGAATAAAGCATACAGCTGTCAGCACAGAATGGAAAAGTGATATTTATAAAACATACATTAAATATCTAGTCACTTCCTAATATAATTTCAGGTATTCTGATGAGCTTTTTGAAATTACACTTCAACGGTTAGCATAAAAATCTCATTTCACTGTGAAAACAAAAGGTTTTGGTACATAATCCGTTACCTTAGTATTTTCCATGTTTTCAGTGATTACTAATCACTGACATTTCCTCATTACAGTGACACTTTCCTGTAACAGGTGAGTACAAGGCAGCCAGAATGTAGATGCTGCTCCCTGCTTGGACTTGGTTGCAGTGAAAGCAAAGGCAAAAGAAGATTATAAGTTATTACTAGATCACACAATTAGTAAAATGTTCTAGAAGAAATGCTGCTTCTACTTTGATTCCTACTTCTTTTGCTGGCAGGTGAAACAGGCCTTATAAGAGGGCAGTTCATTCTATAAAGTTACAGAGTCTGCAAGAACTTGCCATTCTGAAGCGCCTGGTAAGATCCTGAAGATGAAGATAATCCCCATGACATGATGTGATTTCAGCGAAAACTAAAAAAGCTACAATATGCTAAGAACTGAACTGTGGCATCAGAAGACCCACACTTTAATCATTTTCATACCTATACAAGTTTCGAAAGCTCTGCAGGAAAAGCCCCATGTTCTGTAGGTTCTCTCTTGCTGTGCCTTTTTGGGTAGAGGGCCCTATTCAATTTGTTTTTCCCCGAAGACGCTAAAGCACTTCAGGTTAAGAGAGAGAATGACTTCAGAGAAGTCAATTTTATCTTCCCTTAATATAATACAAGTGGTGTTTTATTTTCTAGTACATGTTTTTGTGACTAAATGTCTCAGGCTCCTGTGTGAGCAGAGAAAAAGATGATCTGAGGCAGCTCTGCTCTTCTCATGCCATATAGTTTGATGCAGAGCTTCTTTATTTCCCTTCTTTTCCTAGCTGCAGTTTTAGCTGCTACTTTTTAACGATCCATTGGTCTCGGTTTCACTCAACCCTTCTTTTTAATTTAAGTGCTGATGGATAAAGGTGTCCCTCTGTGTATTGCTAAGCACTCTGCAGTATCTGGTCCAAGATATTCACACGTACATACATATGTATGTACACACGCTTATATATAGCACCACAGTATATAAAAATACTGTAAATTATCAAAATATTAGAGGAAGTCTTTAAAAAAACCCTTCTGAACTGTTTCAATGTAATAAAATAAGTTTAATCGTGTTCTAAATAAAAATACTCTTGCATTAAGAATACAATTCTTCATTAATGTAACGTATTTAACACAAGTCCACGCACAAGTGCATGGTGCAGTTTTGTTTCTCACGCTGCTGTTAGGATGCAGTGCATGAGCAGGAGAATGAGGGCGCAATTGTGCTTCAAGTGCTAAGGAAGTGATGCAGGAGTTCTGCACAGGGAGATGTCCAAGGTGGATTATCATTTCGCAAAAATGTTTCAAATGAGACTACTGTGGCTTACAGTTTATTTTCAATTCTATATTGAGTTTTGCTTTGTGACCCAGGATTTAAGTATCAGTATATACTGATTATCAAATTATACCATCAAAAGTTTTATTTAAATATTTTCTTTCTACAAAAAATATAGTTACACATAATACCCTTATTTTTTCCTGTCATTAATTCAATGCACAATTCACTGAAAAGTTTTACAATCCTCTAAAAAATACCCATTTAAATGTCAAGTTATTCAAATGGTAAATTGTAGGCACTTTCCATTTAAAAAAAACAATTAAATGTAACTTAGGCTACATTAAGGCTGAAACACACTTCTTTCATTAAGTCTGAGATCCATTTTCATATTGTTAAATTGGTCCTATCACTGTGGACTGCTCTAAATACTTGCAATAAATATTGACAACTTTTCCTTCAGTTCTACTTTCCCCCCCCAGAACTGACCAGTTCTTAGTGGAGTTGAAAACTGTGTCCTTCGTATTATTTTAAAAAAGTCTGTATTTTTAGTTCCAGTGAAACTTACCATACTTACATGCTTTAGTCCCTGAGACAGCTTGTAATGCCTTATCATTTGTGTATAATAATCTATATTGAATGTTGCCAACCTGGTATTTTTGTTTATGACAGACACCTTACTCGAGATTTTGTAGAAATTACTAAAATAACCAGATTCTTCAGAGCTTTCAATATTCCTTAAACAAAGATTCAATAGTTACCTCAACTCTTTCCTAATACACAGTATTAAGAATTAAATGGGTTTGGGTTTGCTCTTTTACTTAGCCATTTTTTTGTTGCTGTCAGCCTTGTTTTCAAACAACCTGTAACAAGCGACACACCAAATATTCTTTTCTTCAGTTTTCAGATGTCTTGATAAATACCTGGAAAAAACCAAAATGTCTTATTTTCTGAGATCTGCAGAAGCATTGCCTAAGACATTAGCTTTTCCTTCCTTCCAAGTATGGCTTTAAGGCTGTAGTAATTTCTTCAGTGACTTCTGCCAAATATTTTCTACTTAGGGGTTCACACAAATTCAGACACTTGGGAGAATACTTGAAGAATAAAAAAATCATGTTAATCTGAAAATGTTTGCCTATTATAATTAATATCCAAGATAGTGACTGAAAAAAGCTAGAAAAACCTCCCTGTGTCTTTTGGTTGGTTTGTTTATCATGACCCAAATTCTAGTGGCTGTACTTACAGCACTTCAAAACTATAGAATCCTCCCAGTTGAGCATTTTCATCACTTTCTACAAAGTAAATTTAACTTCTCCCCTAAATAATTAATATAATTCTCCACTTGTGTCTTTCCACACAAAATGCCATTCAAAATTAAAAACAAATGAATGATTATCAGTACTATTTGGTAGGAAGAACTGAAACTTACTTAATAAAGCTTTAATTAAAATGCTTTTGTTAACATGCTTACCTCGCTAAGTATTGCCCATGCAGGAGAATCAGAATTGACTGACAGACGAATAGCCTGTATTTTTCCTATTGACTGATTGATAATGCCTTCTGCAATTCCATTTTCAAAAGCCCCTAAATAAAAAATAAAACAAGACCTATATGAACATGTATTACCATGAAATATGCTTCCAAGTGAACTTATGCAAAAGCTCTAAATTATAAATTAACTCCAGGGATGCAACATTAAGGAAGGAAAATAGAAGGTCAAAAAATGACAACTGAATGATAAAGCTATGAACAAGAAGTAGGATTCATTTCTTCAGTTACAGCAACTAGGAGCTGGGAAAAATGCAAGAAAATAACCTGTAGCTAGAAATGTTAAAAAATATATTTAAATAAGTTAGTGGTGACCATATACATATGGCATACGTGGACATGTTAAATAACTTAAAAGAGCTTTTCTGAGAAGTCTGATTATTTTTAAAAAGACATATTAGGAATCATGGACCAGTTCTGATATATTTCTTTACTTGTTCAATGCTTTTTAACTAAGCTTGTTGCTGCAAATGAAAAACAAATGAAAAACACTCATCCCAAGTACAATATTAATTTCCTATCAGCTTGCGTATGCAGCTGTGAGTTGACAGCATTCTGGTTTAGCTCTCTTAATTAGAGCAAACAGCCACGGGGAGGTGGAGAGAGGTGCAAACTGAAGCAAAGCAGAAGCATCCCTGAGGTGAAAGTGGTTCACTGTGGCAGAAGAGTAATTATGTGGCAGGAGAGACAGAAGAAAGTGGCAAGCAAAGCAGATCTCCCAATAGTCCATTTTTGTTCATGTAAGTGGCATTTTATTTTAGGTAATAGAAACCAGGCCTTGGCAGGCATGTAGAGACTGCAGTTCATTTAAGAGAAGTCACGCACTGAGGAATGAAAAAGGGGAAGCAAGGTGGGGGCAAAAAGGGAGAAGGTGCACTGTATTATGCTTCATTTCAGGTTGGAGCACAAGTTAATACCTTCGTAATTGTAAGAAATCCTTATCTTCAGCTAATGCTGCAAAATCCAAACCAGAGTCAGTTATCTTATGTGATGGGTTGACACTGGCTGGACACCAGGTGCCCACCAAAACTGCTCTATCACTCCCCTCTCTCAGCTGGACAGGGGAGAGAGAGTATCACAGAAGGCTCATGGGTTAAGATAAGGACAGGGAGAGATCACTCGCTAATTACTATCATGGGCAAAACAGACTCGACTTGGGGAAAAAAACATTAAATTATTAGCAATCAAATCAGGGTAGGGTAATGAGAAATAAAACCAAATCTTAAAACCACCTTCCCCTCACCCCTCCCTTCTTCCCCATTTTAACTTTATTCCTAGTTCTCTACCTCCCTCCCCAGGGGGTGGCCTTCTCGCACTCTTCCCCTGCTGCAGTGTGGGGTCCCTCCCACGGGTGACAGCTCTCCATGAACTTCTCCTATGTAGGTCTTTCCCACGGGCTGCAGTTCTTCATGAACTGCTCCAGCACGGGCTTCCCACGGGGTCACGGCTTCTTTTCATGCATCCCCCTGCTCTGGCGTGGTGTCCTCCCTGGGCTGCACGAGGGTATCTGCTCTACCGTGGACCTCCATAGGCTGCAAGGGCACACAGCCTGTCTCACCATGGGCTGCACCATGCGCTGCAGGGGAATTTCTGCTCTTGACATCTGGAACACCTCCTCCGTCTTCTTCACTGACCTTGGCGTCTGCAGGGCTGTTTATCTTGCACATTCCCACCCCTCTCTCCGGCTACAGTTGCTGCTGTGCAGCAACTTTCCTCTCTTCTTAACTCTTACCACAGAAGCACTACCAGTGTCGCTGATGGGCTCAGCCTTGGACAGCAGCAGGCCCGTCTTGGAGCTTGCTGGCACTGGCTCTGAGGGCATGGGGGAAGCTTCTAGAAGCTTCTCACAGAAGCCACCCCTGTAGCCCCCCACTACGAAAACCTGCCACAACCCAATACATCCTATTAAGATCTTGCAGAGAGTCCAGTTAGTTTTTCTTCTAATTAAATGTCTTGGCTTTCGCCACTGCTAGTACGGTTCTTCATTATTTAAAACAAAATAGGATAGTCACTGGTTAAACATCATATACTATAATATGCAGTAGTGCAATGGGTTTGTTTTCCTTGCTAGTTCACCTTTGAATGTTGTATTTATTACAGAGTTAATTAGATTCTCAAATGCAAAACCACTTTATATGTAAGAACAAAATTTCAGGTTTTGAAGTGACAATAAACTATTTACCTATCTGTAAATATCCATCTTTGGTTGCTGGGTAATTAAATTTACTTCCATTGTCAATCAGTTCTTTTTTTAGCATTTCCTGTAAAAAATAAAACAATAAAATCTCCAGAAATATTTTCTAGGTCATGACATTTTATGCTGAGCATCATTCTAAAATGAAATAGCACCATGTGTTACAGTTGGAAATGGGAGACTTACATCAGCTGGCAACACTTCCACAGTTGTGTTAAACAGCTTATCGCCAGGATGCTCCATGTTTCCACTTCTGAAGAAGTACCTGATAGGAAAGGTATGTTATTTCTAAGTATTTTATACTTTAGAAAAGTTCTAGGAAAGTAATGCTTTCCAGTTTTGATGGAGTTTCACATACCTTTTCTTTAATATGTTGTGGGCTGCAGAGAACAGAAATAGGCATTGAAACTTTCCAATGTGTAACCAAACCATACTAGAGGCTTTTCATTTTAAACAGAACAAGCATTAAAAATGTCTTTTTCTGGAACCACAAAATGCAAGTGTTCCCCTTTGCAGTGTTGAAGTTCCAATTAAATTAACTTTACAGGTTTAAATGGCTAAGGAAGATCTGCCTTCTCATCTGTTCCCACTATCTTAAGGCTGAGGTGCGATGGCCTTCTGGAATGCAGTGGCAGCAAAAATGACATGGCTTTAGCATATGCTACCTGACAAGAGAATCCCCCTTTTTATCAATACTGATCAGGTGCTTCTAAATAATCTCCTTTATAGCCAGTGAACAACAACACTGTCAAAGCAAGAATCCAAGCAAAAATACCTTTGAGATTTTAAAAAATAAATCTGTTTGGTTTTATATTTCTGGCATTAGAGTTCTTAGGTTTTTATATCCAAAAAAAGCTAAGGAAATTCAAAGCATCAACGTCCCTCCTCTGGTATAAAACAATCAAAACCTAAGAAGTAGGTTTTTATAGGTTATTATAGAAGTAGGTTATTATAGGATTAACTACATTTTCACAGGTTAGCAGTGTGATGGCAATACAATATGTAAGGTAGCTTCCTCCAGTACAACTTCCCAGTAACAGAAAAATGCAAAATATAGGCTACCCAAGTTTTCCAAAGCATAAAGCAGTTAATTAATAGTGTTGATCACAGAACACCAGTGTTTATTGTAACGACTGTCATTTAGTGCAGCTCACTAGAGATACAGACTTGCTTTCTTAGAACTTTTTAAAATAAAAGAGAAATCTACAATCTTTGCAGAAATGGAAGTCTTCTAGTTTTGGGAGGAAGTCTAACAACAGTGAAGGAGTTTTTCTCTCTGAATATCATTACAAAAATAAGGTAATTGGGGTAATTTGTGTCACTCTCACGGAACTGTATTTCTTGCGACGTTAATTTTTTAACGTAGGTCTGTTCTCCAGTCTGAATCAGAGAGAAGAAAGTTTGCTGAACCAGGCAGGACTGCTCCTTTTGGTGCCAACCTCAGTTTCTACTGTTTGTAGAGTAAGGCTTTCTGAAGAACAGTTCTCTATCTTAAGCTACAGATATCTTCCTTTCAAAGATGCCCAAGTTGAATGATGTGAAAACAGAGAAGATAGTTTCATCTTTTAGTAATAAAAAAACCATCCAAGGTCTTTATCTGTTATGTATAGTAGGAACTTACACACCTACCTTACATGGACATCTCTACTGTAAACACCTACATTTAAACCTCTGAATCTTCAACTGAATCCCACCTTTATTGATTCACTCTTCACTATTTCCCCACAATAGTGAGTATTTTCTCTTTGCTTTCACACACACTGGTAAGTGTCTGGTCTGTGACATGGCCTTTGACTTGACATGAAGCAAACAGCCTTTCTGTTGACAACTACAGAAATAAACCTTTCACTGACTCTTTTGATGGAACTTGCTAAAACCAAATTCCTTTGAGAATTATCAAGAAAGAATGTAAAATATTAAACTGAAGAAATAAAGGGGGGAAAAAACAACCAGTTCTGTAATTACCAACGAAGAAATGTATTCTGGAATTCAAGAGGGGAGCAGATAAATAGCAAATCATAGATTTTTTTTGTCACTAACTAGGCTACAGTTTAAGCAAACAGTTGAGCACTGGTGATTTTGAACAGGCTCCATCATTTCCCAACTAGATATATGTAGGCTTCCGTATTCCATATCTCGTAATACTTACTTTTCAACTTTCACTGGATTTAAAAAGGTGAAGCTGATGTACTCCCCTGCTGTTGGAGCTGAAGCCCAAAAACAGTCTTGTCCTTTATAAACTTTTTCCAAGGTAAATTGCTTGTATGTTTTTAGGCTTGTATCCACTTTTGCAGGTGGATTATTATGCGCTTTATGTAGCACATTCTTGCCAAAATCTTTATCCTGTTGGATATAAAGAAATCTAATATCACTCATGTAATGAAATAAAAGCATTCCAATATTTTGAATTATAGGAAGCTAGTCCAGAAAATAATCGCCTCAGTGTCAAACCCCACACAATCTATTTCTAATAGAAATATTCATTTCAGTGTAGTCACTGGGACTCAGACTTGCAGTGTGTAGACAGAGTTGTACTGAGTATTTCTTAGTTATCTAGATTTAAAAATTAAATTCTCCACAGCAGGCTATTTCATAGTTGTATACTGTGCCTTCTGCCAAAACACCTGATACTGGTCTCTGATAAAGACTACATGAACCTCTAGTCTGATCCAGTACAGCAATTCAAATGACCACTGTAAATGGCGCCATCAGGACATCCCTGAATTCTGGTGCTTCACTGCTCTTGTCCTTACCAGATACGTGGTAAATCCAGTGTTTGCCCTCCAAACTCTCCCTAAGAATCTATGGCTGTCACAATAGCCACATCCTTATCCTTCTTCTTAATAATCCCTCATGTTGGGATTGTGGACTAGTCGTTCAAAACAAACCATCATAACCATTTGCATTTGTACAGGGCAGAGCACATGAAACCTTGTACAGTGCAGAGAGTGCTATGAAATGCTACTATGACAGATACAAGTGTTCAAATTAGAGATTCAAAGCTGTTTGTGCAGAAGCAGTATGCCCCACCTGCAGTTTAGACACTATATCAATATTCTCCCCCAGATCTGTAAACCAGAGTTCTTGGACACAGAAATGCATCTAACACCCAAGATGCAATGCTTGAAACTGATTTGAGAAACAAGTCAAAACACAAGCATATCATTTAGAAATATGGCAGTAGTTTCTTATCCTTACCTTCAAATTCTGTATCTTCCCAGCCAATGATGAATAAATTCCCACATGCTGAAAGAGAGAGGGTTTAGCACGGATACGTAACTTTGCCTTCTCCTTTTCACAGTGTGTCTGAAAGAAATTAAAAGGGAGTGAAGTTGTATTCAAATAAAGCAGAGACAAACTAAGTTACATACAGCACTTTCATTATGTACTTGAGGGTATGGGTCCAGTTTTTTTTAATCTATATTTAAATGAGTAATCCTTATACTAAGTCACCTTATTTCAGATACACCATTTCTATACCTAGTATTTGTAATTCCTCTCATAGTGCTATGTAGATTTGAAGGCTCATCCACCACTAATTCAGGGATTTCTGCACTATATACATTCAAAAATGTAAAAAATGGACCTCAGATCTGAAACTGATTAATTTTTTACCTGTTTCTAGCAAATTTCATTTCTCTTGGCCTTGCCATATCATTCTAATTAGACTATTTTAACCAAAACTGACCTTGAGTTGGAGTCTGGTTACATTTCAACCTCTATCATTTTGGCTCTTTATGCAATGTTCGAGAAACTTACAATGTATTATGCTGTAAGTTACGTATCTTTCATCTGGTAATTAGATAAAGCCCTTAGATACTGTATTTCAATCCTGATTTTCCAGTTTAGTATGTTTTGTAACATTACATGTAATGTTACAAAGTAGCCTACTGTGGAAAAGTATATTTTTACATGAGCAGATGTACCTGGATCTTCACATGCTAACACTCAGCCCAGGCTGAAAACATGTGCCAAACAGCCACCACCACAGGATGGCACATAATACCCACAAACAAGTGCCCTGCTGACTCACCTGTGAGGCACAGTGTGTGATCACTTAGTGACAGTCTTAGTTGCTTGAAAAGGGGAAAGCATGCGGATTTCTGTCAGTTTGCCTTCTCTGGTGCCTCTAGGAAAGTCCACTGATTCAAGCTGTCTAACAGAAGAGGAGCAGTCCCTGGGATCCCAGTCCTTCCTCCAGCCTCCATTTTCTGTATTCTCATGAGTAGTCCCATTAGGTCATGCCACTGGTCATTCCCACCTAAGGGCTGCATGAGTCTGACTTGTCTCAGTAGGATTTTGCTACCCACAGCAATTGAAATTGCAATTGCAGAAGTGAAACTCTCTAGAAACTTGCTGATACCACTCTGCTTTGGCTTGGTTGGAGCAGGCTCCCATGAGCTGCCTGCCTGCCTGCCTTTCAGGAACAGAGCTTCATTTTAGGTATGAATCAGGTCTTTGAAGCTAGTACAGCCATTTAAAATATAAGAGTAAGATGTTTCATTTAGCAGATGAAGTTGGCACATGTTAGATCTGAAATGGGTGATGGTAACATAATTGTATCTTTTCCTGTTATCACAGGCAGGCAAGAACCTAAATTAAAGGTACTTGAGGCTCACTCTGACTCACATGAACCAACCTAACCCATGGAGTAGGATTTCAAAGCTTACTTCTATCTGTATGAAGTGAGAATGGAGACTCTTAAGTGGCATTACTAAGTGTAAAATCAGGGACCTTAGCTATCCCCAAGAGTCTCCTCTGTTACACAGTAAAACTTGAAGCTTGTTGGTTCCACTCCCCTCAATCTCCTGCTTTGCACAGCTCCTATCTAGCTCTTCCTCCTTCTTTATCAACACAAAAGTAATATGTGCAAACACCTGGAGTGGGGACTGGCTACACTAATCAAATAAAGATCTCGAACCTTAAAAACCAAGAAGGACCAGAAACTCATCAGTCCTCTGTTGCAGTCTGTTATACAAGAAGAGTATGAGTAGTGACCAGCACCAAAGACTGGTGAGAGAAAGAACGCAAAAGGGCATAAACATACCATTTGGCTCACTTTTTGTAATAGAAATGGCACCTTCTGCAATTCCACACAACTGTTTCTTTCATTTTCAGTGAAAAGTATCATATAGTTCATTTGATCTACATTTCCCTGCATTATTTTTTTTCAGCCAGTCAAATTTTCCCAGGTAGTAAAAGATCTAAAGCAAGTTCTGCTTCCTGAAAGAAAGCAACTGGTATGCAAAATTCAGAACAACTGTGACTGTAAAAGGTATCCTTTACTCACTTTAATTTTGGGGATCAGCAGAAGATTATGAGAAGTGATAGTTCATATAGTTTTACATATTCAAATTGTTCTTTGGTGCTGCAGGGCTGTTTACATGCCCAGCTGCAGGCAGATGTGAGCTTGTGCTGTCCATGTTTTGAGCTGAAGGAGGCAGAACAGCTTTGGTGTGGAAATGTGAATTGCTGGGAGTTAGGCCTCATCATATGCCCTAGTGGGCTCAAACACCATGCAATTCTGTGCAGATCTGCAGCATCAAATTCCAAAGTAAATCAGGCTTGAGAAATTTCTATTTCACTTTCTAAAAATAAACTATTTTGTCACTGAGTCTGTTTAAATATTAGTTATGTTCATAAATTCATAGACATACTTACTGCATCCTTTTCTGGATTGCACACTTTAACCCAGAGCAGGTGGTCTATAAGCCAGTCTATGGGCTTGTCTTTATAGAACATGAGAAAAAATTGCACTATGAGTGGCAAGTCTTCTGATTTAAACAATTTTCCTGAAAGCAAGACAAGAAGTTGCATATTCAGATATTTTTATTGCTGTGCAAAAATCACCAGCTTTATGTTTATTCAGGCCTTAAACACATGGATGTAACTCTGATATTTAGTGAAAATTCTACAGACTCCAGCTTTGGAGAGTTGCTTATCCTCCAGCTTGTTGGGATTTTAAAAAGATGTCCATCGCATGCCTGGAGAGATTCTCACACAGTCAACCAGTGGACTAATAAAGCATGTAGTATAACCTAGTTCCAAACACAAATCTGCCAGTCACCTTTATCAGAGTGCCAGATGAAACAAAGTCCAAATAATTCCTCAAAATGCTAGACATGCATTTGACTGGCAATACTATACTGAGTATCTTTAGATTAAGACCTTGATATAAAGTGTTGTTTTAAAATACTATCCCTGTTCATTTAGTTCTCTTGCTATTTGTATTAGCAGATTGTTAGATTTCTTTCTTTGACCTAATGCTTATAAGGTGTTACCACAAGTAAATTGTATTAGAACTAAAGAAATAATATAAAAAGAAACTTACTACTAAAAATATTAAAAACCTCCCCTATGATATGGGATGCCTGTTCTGCTCCACAAAGGAAAGGAAGCAGATTGTTTTAACAGATCGTTCAAATTCTTGTCTTGAAGAGAAGACTACACACTACAGGGGCACATAGTGCTCTGGGTGGAACAATTTGCTTCTTAAGGGAATCCAACTACTAGATCCTGTGCTGAGGAGACTCTGCATTAAAAAGACAGTTTTAAAGAACACAAAAAATAAAACTTTCAGTGGGAGCTTTCCTGAGTCCTTGAATACTTTGAAATGTAATTGCGAGGGAGACCTACTCAAAAAAACACAACCCACACAGCTCCAAATCCAGTTGACCCTGCTGAGATCGTAATACTTACCAATAAATCCAAGCTGGGAGAACTCGAGAATCATCCAGTCTTGGGACTGTGTAGCAGAAAAGTTTCTTATACCTTGAATATAATCAGGTTTAGCTATAATGTCATCTTCCAGCTGGGGAGAAAAAAAAGAGCAACGAAAAAAAAAAGAAAGCAATTGGTGGTTTTATTGCTGGCAGTCATGTGTAAGTGACAACCACGTTGCGTTTGACTGCTATATAGCACACACTGAAGCTGGGCCAAACTACAGTGGATTGCTACTTAGCTTCTACATATATCTCTGTTTCAGTATCATTCATTAAATATGTATTTACAGGAGGGACCATAACACCATGAGTGCTTCTCCCTTTTTGAGAAAGGAGGACTCTCTTACCTTAGAGAGATCTCACTTAAAAGAAAAAGTGAAGCAAAAAGAGGTTAAGGAAGAAGACAGTAGACACTTTGTACTGAAGTTGTATAAGCACTGATAAGCAGCAGAAGCAAATTGTTTAAGAAGAGTTGTGTATAAAGCAGATGGTTAAATGCTTTCCACAGTAGCCTCGTCAGACTTTGTCGTACTAAAAGGTGACTGAGAAGAACCTGGATGATTACTGACACAGTAGTAGAAAGCAATTTATTTCAGGGAATACTAGTGATGAAAGAAGGAACGTGCTGTGAATCACACTGAAGGACAGTGTAAAGGCTGAGACTGAATACAGCAGTAGAGCCAGCTAACGGATACTTGGAGAAGGAGACAGACATCCATCAAGGAAATGGGACATGCCTTGGCTGCATTTTTGCACAGCTTTCAGAGAAGAACGTGGGATCTGAAAAAACAGAAGCTGTTCCCATTACTAAAGCTGAGGATAATGAATCTAAGCAAGGAGTTTACAGGTAGTGACACAAAGGAAAGAAATGAATTCCAGAGATAATTAAGGAGCAAGTAATTCAGGGCTTGAATTTGGTATGGGTGTGAAAAACACAGGAAGAGGAGGCTAAACCTTCAGGAAAATGTTGTTTGGGTGCAGTGTTGATCCAACTGCTTTACTTCATTGGCTCTGGTGTTTGTCTGGTGACACTGGAATCTGGTTCAGAAAGCTAAACAGGTAGAAGATGAATGCTATGAGGGGGAGGAAAAAAAAAGGCAGCATGATTTCCTGCTGGTTTTGTGTCCTCAACTGACTCAGCACAGAGTCCGCAGCAAGAGCACACCCAGAGCTTTTAGCTGAATTTGGCCATTACTACAAGTGTAGGCATGGTGGGGCAGAAATGTGTTGTCAACAGTGAGCCCAGGAAGAAGCAGAATGAAGTTTGAAACAAGATTAAGAGATCTGTTTTGACCCTGTCAGTTTTTGCTGATGGTAAGATAACAAAAAAGAGATAGATGGAGATCAAGATGAATGCTTCTTAACAGATTCTGAAATCTGGGGATTGAGCTGAGGTGATAGTTATGCAGAAGAGAACCACAACAACAAAACCCAAACCATCAACTTACAAGAAATGTTGCATAAAATCAAATGAGTAAGAGGATTGTCCAGTAATAATTAGCTAGATGTAAAAGGGAGAAGAGCAAGGAATCAGAGAGTTTCAGAGAATCCTTAAAGAGAAATTGAGGGGCACCCAAAAAAGGACAGAAGGCAGAAAGAGGAGTATTTAAAAAACCTAGTGAGACCACCGTATCAAGAAACACCAGAAGAAAGCATATAAAAGTAGTAAAGATGAAAAATATAGACTCTGATGCAAAGTGAGTGTGAATATGGTTATGAACTGAAAATAATTTTGCATATTGAGATGTCTGAAACAGTCTTTTCTGAAGCTGACAGTCAACAGTGAATACTGGAGAATATACACTGATATACTATGTAGTGTAGGCCATAAAAAGTTTATTTAACCCTGTACAAGCTCTGTAAGTTGTGTCCAACCAAAGCACATCTTCCTGAAGAGCATCTGCTTTTGCTTAGAGATTTCGGTATAAGTTCTTTTTCATTAAGTTATACTATGTGTAATTATCCTGAATGTTTAGTACATGGTACCCAAATACTAATTTAAATTTTTCAGGCTTCAGCTTACATAGAACACAGGCAAAGTAGAAGAGATGGTTCAAACAGAAGAGATGAGATGACTGACAGAATTTATTGTCTTTTTTCAAAGATTACATTTGATCAGTAGGTAAGGTTCATCCACAGTGTAACCCTGTTAGCTTCAATGGACTTCACAAAGCTGCTTGCTTAAATCCTGATTCAACAGTATTTACGTGTTTATTCAGCAAAGATCTTGCCTGACTCATGACATGAACTGTTCTGTAGACATCCAAGACTAAATACGTATGCTTACCTTCTTTCAAAATTCACAAGTTAATAGCAGTCACCCAAATGATACTATTCCTGACAAAACAGGAAATAAAACCTAAGCTAGTTCAAGTTTTCCCTAAGATTGTCAAAGTAAATCTTTGTACCAGGCTAAGGAAAGGGATTTTTAAGTTATTTGCTTTCCATTAATACAAGGCTTTCAAATGAAGGGAGATCAGAGTTAACTTTATGGCAGCATGTGTTCCTTCTTTTCACCTGTACTCTACAGAGTATTTTCTGGGCAGACCAGCATCTGTGCTACAGAAGCAGCTGCAGACTGAGCACACAAACAAAGATGTGGATATACAAGGTAGCAGCATGAGGAAAGCACAGAATTTAAGAAAATTCTGAATGTAGCCAAAAATACCACCAGATCATCGCAATCCAGTCTTTGCTCCAAATAACACAGTTCAGTTCTGCTATAGTGTCTCAGACAAGAAAACGTATTCTCAAATTTCTTCAAAAATATAAATACATAAGTAAGTCATTTCCATGCAAACATGAATGCTTGGACAACTTTATAGGAGAAAGGGGCATTAAGTGTCTGGCAGTGTACTTAACATTTCCCTTCAGTGTTTCCCATGCCTTTAATGCTCTACTGCACTTAGTAAACTTAGGTAGCATTCTTAAAAATGTAAGAAAGTTGTGGGGAAAAAATTCATTTTCCAGTAAACCTTAACTGTTACAGACACCATTTTTCTTTGTCCACCTGTCTTTTGAGTGCCTATGCCAAATTTGAGAACAGAGCACAGACCCCTGAGTAGCCCAGCTCAACTGTGTTTTTGTTAAATGCTGACAAGAATTGTACAAGATGCCTGCTCTTGTGGTTTTCTCTTCTACTTCTGGGAATCTTGTGATGTACTTACGTGATACAGAGCCTGAGGCCTGCTGGAGGAGAACCAGGAAAACTAAGAACTAAGCAAAATACTGTTCTGAGCTTTTAAAAAAGACTGTTGAGATTCACAAGCTACAGGAACTTCTATGGATCTGTTCTGTTATTGAACAGTCCTAAATTCTGGAGTCTTTAGCAGTGATTATCATCTTTATGGACTGCAAATCAGCACAAACCTAGAATGATGTGTAAACCTAAGCCTGAATGCATGAAGCTCTTCTTAAAGTCTAACTCTCCAAATCTGCAGAATTTAGGATCTGTACCAACTTGCAGTTTAACCTTTTCTCCGGTATCACCATACTGGTGTATTTCCCTACCTGTAAAGGTTTCTCGGTTCATTGTGATCTGGGCTGTAACCTGGACCTACCACCACTATTCTGTCGCACTGCATCAAGTGAAAACATGTTAAACTCTTTCTTTCTTAACCTATTCAAATAAGGGTTTCATGCTTCATTTATCTTGTTATTCAACCTCACAAATTACAGGAAGTTACAGGATGTTTTTAATCAAATAGTACCTGGATGCGAGATGATTATAAGCACAGAAATATGTGGGTGCTTGTAAAGAGCACAGGGAAAATACACAGAAATTATAATAAATTCCTGGGTTTACTGAGGCATTTGAAACAAAATTGCCAAAGCTAATAACCTATACAGATATATTGCATCTACTTAATAATATGAACATACCTGTAAATAAAATCTTCCCTTTGGTTGGGCATATAGCATTAAAAAGCTGTAATCCAAATTCTGTTTGGTTCTCCACCTAAATATAAGCAGCAAATTCTGATAAGCTTTTTGAGGGGGTTGCAAGAGTTATTTCTATAATAAAAGCATTTCTAATGCTCTACAGTAAAATTGCAAGGTTGAGTATTCTAACTCATTAAGTGAATAAAAATTCCTCTATAATCAGTGTAAACATTTGTAAATAATTCCTATAAAAGTTAACATTAACCAATGTAACCTGAAAGAAAATGTCTAACAAGTATATTCATGTCAAATGACTTTAAAGATTCTACTCAATATATTATGAACAGCAGAGATCAACACACAATGATTATTTAAAGATCAAAACTTAAGTGCTTTTTACTGATGAAGAGCACAGAAGCAGGTTGATAAACTTCATTTCCAGGTTTAAACATAAACACACATTTTTCTCTACAAAGTACAGTCTCTCATTTTAACAAAGGATGAAGCTGATGTTTGATAATCAATGCTAAAGGACTGCAGAGCAATTTATCATTACTTAAGTAACATAAAAGTGTATTCAAATCTAGTAATATCTGAAACTTAAGGATAAGTATACATACTTATTAATGCTCTAAAAGATATAATACAATACCCATGTGTACATGTACTCTCTGATCTCCTCCAACCTAAACTCCAGTACTGCAGCTCTTCTAACCAGAAGCTACCCTAACTGCATTGTTAGGGTAGCTTCTGGTATTAGTTATTGTTAAACACAAGAAAATTACTTTCCTCCAATAAATCAATTTTGTTAGGTTATTATGTGTCTCAGTGAATCTGGGAGACATGAGCGAATGAACTCACCAGCTAGGATATATTATTAACAGTATTATAAAAAGTCCATGATCACCTGAAGTTAGGTCATTAATTAAACCCACAGTAGTTGTTACTAGTTAGGTAAGGGGCCCTGTGGGGTTTCCGTTGTGTGTTCACAGAACCTCTCCCTTTCTGTCACATGAAAGATTTTCCTCTCTTTATCTTTATGAGCAGATCATCTAGCTTATCGCCTCTTGGCATTATCCATCTGGTTACCTAGAATAGCTAGAGTCAAGACCCAAAGGAGAAGCCTTGGCTCTCACCCTGAAGCTGACATGCAGCATAGGTTTTCTCAAGATCCCCTTGTGTAATAATTTTTTTTAAAGTACACTTGAAGTCTATTCGCTCTGAAATACAAAAACATTAACAGCTCAATGCTGACATTTGCCAAATTTTCCATTTTATAGTCTTAGCAAAAGTTCTTAGCTTTTACATAGCTATCTCACCTTACTCTGTCCTCTGAATCCCCAAACGTTTGCTTCAGGTTGGAAAGATCTGGATAATAAGAAGCAGGAGGAGAAATAACCTCTAGGACTCCAGACTGGATTTCTCTGGGAAAGCTGTGAAGAGAAGCTTAGTGAGACCCCATTCCTCAAAAACACTTTTGAGGGCAACCACAGACAGCAGCTCACCAGGGTTGGGCCTGCTCCTCTCTAAGTGGAATTCACAACTCTAGCCTGTGAAGTCACACAGATTGTAAATTAGGAAACCAAGAAGGGATCTTTGTCAACCATCAGAACAGACAGGACAGTAACTCACTGAAATCTCAGAAAACACTGAAGAGAAGGATGTCTCAGAAATCCTGCCCCTTCTGCATTTATAGATACTTGTAATCCTGAGATGGTTGCCAAAATGCAGCAGTAATTCACAACCAAACCCACTATCTAGAACTACACACAACTGTTCCCCCTTGCATGAGAGCGCCTCGCTTCCTTACACTTGCTCTAACTCTAATGCCACATCCTAGCCAAAATGATACTGTCCTGGGGTGGGGTTTTGGTGTGGGGAATCTGGGTCTAGTCTCTGCTCCAAAGATTAATTTTGCCACTTAAAAAGTCATTGAAAAACATGTGCAATCAACTTTAGGAGCCAAACCTGGAAGCCAAATCTCCCCCTTCCTCCAAAATATGTTAAAAAACAAAACACTTCAGTTTTTCCTAGGTATAGGATCACTTAAATAAGGATTTTGCAGAACAAAGTTCCCCATTTCCTATGACTGATGGAAAAAAAAAAGTTTCTTTCAGTCAGCTGCACTTCAGGGCCATCAGCCTTATCGGTTTTGTGACTTTTAACTACACTATAGCATTTCTTCAAAAGCAGCTTTTGTAAGACAAAGTAAATCTACCAATAAGTGTATTTTTTTCCCCAAACATTTCAATTCAGTAGTTATTCCTCTCCAGCTGCTCTAAGGTTTTTTAACACACAGATGATGCTGTGTACATCTATGGGAAAGAATGATAAAAGCAAGCAAAACTGCAATGGGAAGCAAGCCTGCATTTGACAGCTTTCACATTAATTTGGCACAGCAAAGAATACCCATCTCATGTTACCCATTATATAACAGTATTCAACATTACGAATATAATCCCACTGCTGTCCAAAGTCCACTGCCTTCATGGAAAAGAGGCAAACAAGGAAACAAAGACACCTAGGAAACATAAGAGACATCAGAATACGCTGCAGGGCTGTGAAGCCCATGGGGACCTAATATATGTAGCCCCAGGTGTCTTGAATTGCATCATTAATTTCGTGGGGAAAAGACTTAGGTTCAAGTAAATATTTAGCAGAGGCTTAAACTGAGATCTGGCCTGATTAGTTAATGCATATTTATGAAATAAGAACAAGAATATAAACTGATATACATACTTCTGAATTTCAGTGTGTTAACGATACACATAGTGAGAGTGCACCTTTGCCTCAGTTCTGAGCAGTTCCATTTTCAGGATCGTAGAGTTGTAAGTTATTGCTGAAATGCTCTAATTTTTTACATAAAAGCTCAAAATGTGCTTGCTGGCTGTTGTAGTCTATACACCATAGGACTTACCTGGTTTTAACACTTTCTGCAACACTGTTAACATACTCTGCATTCACCTAAAGGAAAGAAGGGGGGTTTCATTTCAAGTCACCCATTTTTGTATTAAGCAACATTTTGTAGGGAATATTTATAGGTAAACACTTCATTTTTATTCTCTAATTATTTTCATTCCAACCAAAAGCAATAGGTTATAACAGCACTTCTATTAAAGGACTGAATGGGTTTTTCAAGCCAACTGAACTCTCAATGTAGTTGAACGTAAACTGAACTATCTCCAGCTATGGTTTCATTAGCAGCTATATCCTGAATCTATAGTAAGTAAAAATTATGTGAAGTGGTAAGTAACTAAATGTGGTAAGAAAAATACCAACAGCTTTGCAACTCACTTTCAGTCAATAAGTTACTCTGACTTAACTCATGATGTAAACATTTAACTTGATCTTCTCTAACTTTCTGGAAAAAAGGAAGGTCTAGGTTCATGATCAGTGAACGCACCTGCCCTACTTTCATAATAAAATGTTCTTATCACCTGTCATGATCAACTGGCTCTAATTTACTGCATGGCTGAGAAATGGAAGCTGCAGGAACGTGACTTTGGGTATGGGAGAAAGGGGGGAGACTGATTATTACAACAGCAGTTTAATCCTATATTGGCTGAAACGTACTATTACTACAACCAAAGCTACTGTTGTGAGAAGTTCCAGGTTAGGACTATCAACAGTTATCCAGAAGGAACTATTCAGAAGTTAACCCTTAAAGAACTCTCTGAAGCCCTGTCATAAGTTTATCTGAATGGCAAGTAGGCAAACCTCGTCATTGCAAGGGCTCTTAATTGGGAATTAGAAGCTGTAAAGTAAATTCAGCTCCTAAAAATGATGCTGAAGAGGAACTACAGCCAGTAAAATTGGGCCTATTTATTATTGTGACCCGAACAGAAAAGTGGAAGTTATGACCTAACTTGATAAAGTCAACTATGTTCTGTTTGACAGTATTACAGCTGCTGAAGTTGCTCTATGTGATGACTGAACTAAAAAAGCAAACTTTAACTGTTAACAAATACATGTATGAAATTTAATGTTGTTTATGGAAGGACAAAGAAATGTGAGGAATAAATATCAAATCGGAATAATTGCAGTCTTTTTACCTGCAAATAGCTATCACTAGCTAACTCCCTGCTATAGCTTTTTTCCAATGTGATCAAGACCTACTGGAATGAGGGGGAAAAAAAAAGCTTAGCCCTAATATCCTATCTTGACTGTTGTTTACTTTCCCAAACATGGAACCATTTAAGTCTCTAAACAGTTTTCTTTTTCACAAGCCATGTCAACACACAGGCAAAAGGCAAGGCTCCAGCATGTCAAGGTACTTTGCAAGATAGACGATATCAAAATGGCAGATAAATAATCTGAATTTTTGTTAGGCTGAGTAAGTTCCCTTTTTTCAAGTTCTATGCAACTTTTCTGTGGAGGATTTTCATTTCGTTCTTGAAGCAGAATACTTTGAGAGATAAATGATGAGTTCATACTTATTTGAAAACCTGACTGCAACAGCTGTGTAAATGTAGTATGACTTTTTACCTTTTGATCATCTGAGTTACAGGGGTTTTTCCACATATGAACACTGAAGCACTAACTGCTCAGTATCTCCCCCAGCCCTAAAGAAATCCTTCCCAAAGGGCTAGCTAAAAGTATTTTGCAGCCTCTCCAACACTATTACACTAAGACATACATTATCTATATTGTCTTTCTATCAGTATACTGCACCTTTCCGCACAAACTTACCTCTGCTACAAAGACAATTATCATGCAGTCATTCTTTTCCTCTTCAGAAAGTTCATACAGTAGGGAATGCAGTGTACTAATCAGATAATGCTGTTTTTCCCTTTTCACAGTAGGAATACCCATCACCAATGAGACTGCAAAGAAAGAAGTCCACAGGCTACATAAGTTTAAGTCAGGTAAAGGGAAACTGAAATTACCTTTTAATTTTTATTTGATGTGATCAAAAGGCTCGGTGACAGTTAATATTCCTATAGCACTGTGACAGCATTTGCTTTGCTACCTGGAAGGAGAGATATCTCCAGCCAAGTTTAGGTTAGAGACACCTGTGTCTTTGTTAGAAGCACCAGGTCTACACCGTGTAGACTTAACATTTGAGAACTTGGAGATATTACTACCTCTGGCAAACATACAGGTATCTGCTATTGAGCTTCAAAAGTGGGTATTGCAAAACAAGTGCTAGCTCTTGGTATAGAGTTGGAGATCTGAGTAGTAAGAGTTAAACCAACCCTGCTCTAATGAGCAAGTACTCACAGGTGGCGAGTGCTGCGTATCTTGGAAAGGAATCCAGCTCAAAAATCTTTCTGAGCAGTCTAATTGATGTGATTCAATGGCTTTCACATAATAATAATAAAAAAGGAACTTAGACGTTATCAAGAAGAAATGAGCTAAAATTGCCCCCAGCAGAGACTCCACTAGTAGCAAACCTATGCTGTATTACATCATTAGATTGTAAGCAGGCTATCTCTTTTTCCATTGGTATGGGCACTGCCTAAATCAGGGACCTAATCCAGCTCAGTAAACCTGTGAAATTCTTAGTCCTTACAGATGACTGCTATTCACAAAACCCTGTGGCGCTGATAAGGAAGCAACAGATTTTGAAGGAGTAGGTGTAGTTCATCATCCGTGCCAGTGTCGGCTCAAAAATGCCAACATTCCAGCATTCCTTCCCAGCACGTAACCTGCTAAACTGGTGGGGGTTTGTTTGGTTTTACACACTGAAGGTCAACCTGTACTTGTTAAACAGCAGTCTTCTATTGTGATTTTAATGGATGAATAAATGGAAATTAAACACGGAGCATTTTTTTATTGCGTATTACTTTTCTTCCTTCCCCTCCCCCTTGCTTGTGAATATATTTGGTTTTCTGAGGGTCTTTTGCAAATCATTTTGCTGACAAACTCTGGTCTTTTTCAGACTGACAGATCTATGGGCACTCCAGCGAGAACTCCGGCACTAGATCACACTGCTACAACTGCACCTACAAAGGAGAAGACTGTAGAAAATTATCCATTGTCATGGGCATGCCAAGTTGGTTTTTTAGGTAAGTCAAAAGTGCTGCCAATGTTTCTTTATATAAAATCACTCTAGAGAAGAGTCATAATTTCAACAAAATAACAAACCCCAGCAAAATGGTTGATAAGTTCCTTATTACTGCTTATGAATATTCTTTTTACCTATCACATGAGAGTTAGGAGAAGATGTAACTGTATATTTTGTATTTGTTGTGGTTTAAGCCCAGCCAGTAACTCGGAACCATGCAGCCGCTCACTCACTCCCCTCCTTCTTCTTCCTCCCGCTCCCAGAGGGATGGGGACGAGAATTGGAAGAACATAACTCCCATGGGTTGAGATAAGAGCAGTCCAGTAACTAAGGTATAATACAAACCACTACTGCTGGCACCAATAATAATAATGATAAGGGAAGTAACAAGGAGAGAGGACACAACCGCTCACCACCCACTGACCGATACCCAGCTCGACCCGAGCAGCATCTGGGCCTTCCGGGTAACTCCCTCCAGTTTCTATACTGGGCATGACGTGCTGTGGTATGGAATAGCCCTTTGGCCAGTTTGGGTCAGGTGTCCTGCCTCTGCTTCCTCCTGGCTTCCCCTCCTCTCTGGCAAAGCATGAGACTGAGAAAGTCCTTGGTCAGAGTAAACATTACTGAGCAACAACTAAAAACATCGGTGTTATCAGCGTTGTTCCCAGGCTGAAAGTCAAGAACACAGCACTGCACCAGCTGCTAAGAAGGAATAAAAAAAAATGACTGCGGTAGCTGAACCAGGACAGTATTAGATTTCACTAGAATTCATTATGATTTGTGCAGGTGTCAGCTGATTTCTCATGTGGATGAAAAAGTTACACTGAAGATTTATTAATATCTTTTAAAGGATCTCATTACCTTTCCATTTGCTTCTAACTTTAGCAAACTGAGTGCATTATAAACTCTCCTCAGCTTCCTCATTCATATTTGTATTATAGGAAAAAATGTTAGCTAATGTATCTTAGCCATATGACTATATGAATATTCATATATTGAATATATTTTTTTAATTATGACTATTTTTTGTTGATATTTAAAAACATTTATCAGAATACTTCAGGGTAAAGACTTGAAACCAGGATGGGTGTGGTAAGTCCTTTTGCCATCTCCATTAAAATCTATTCATTTTGACAACATTATAAAGTTCAGGGGAAAACCCACTCCAAACTTGGAGTTTGCTTCATTGTTAGAACTTAATATATAATATAAACACATAGAATATGTAAGCCAAACTTTATTTCCTACCTCCAGTTCTCTGTTGCCCAAAAATAACATTTGGGAAAACCGCATCTTCATATTCTTGAAGGTGAGGTAGATAGAAGTAAATGTTTATAAGATGCACGGGGAGTTTTCTGGTGAAGTTTAACACTTTCCACTTCACATCATCTTAAAGAAACAAAACCCACACATTTTATAAAGAGTGAAGCTTATTATTTTAATTGTTTTCCTCAACTGAATACTATCAGATTACCAAACACAGTG
This sequence comes from Nestor notabilis, assembly GCF_000696875.1. Classification (NCBI taxonomy): domain Eukaryota; kingdom Metazoa; phylum Chordata; class Aves; order Psittaciformes; family Psittacidae; genus Nestor; species Nestor notabilis. Next base: position 6,578 of record NW_009916427.1, on the reverse strand, counting down.
CTGTGGTATGGAATATCCCTTTGGCCAGTTTGGGTCAGGTGTCCTGTCTCTGCTTCCTCCCGGCTTCCCCTCCTCCCTGGCAGAGCATGAGACTGAGAAAGTCCTTGGTCAGAGAAAGCACTACCGAGAGGCAACTAAAACATCAGTGTGTTATTAGCATTGTTCTCAGGCTAAAGACAAAAACACAGCACAGCACCAGCTACTAAGAAGAAGAAAAATAACTCTTAACAGCTGAACCCAGGACAACAAAGAATAGCAAATAGTCTTTCTAATCATTAAGAAAACTGCTTGGAAACAAAACTGAAGATCGCTCCAGACTTTACTTACCAGCTAAGGCTAAATCTTGCTTTCTTGCCACAGGCAGCATATGGCTCTCGCACTAGAATTTTGTCTATATCCTACTAGCTACCTCAACATGTATGTCTTCGTGCCCCGAAAGAAAAATACACCTCCTATGAATTTATCTATGGTAATTCATACTTCAGTGGGTGTCTCCTTCAGACACTTTATCTGTTGTGCAAAGATGCTGGT
>NW_009916427.1:0-6016 GCF_000696875.1 Nestor notabilis | reverse complement strand
GGTATTCCTGATATCAGAACACCGCCTCAACTAGTTTTACCCAACAAAATCACATCAACAGCCTTCCAAGCTGCAGAAAACTTGAAAATTCACAGTTTCACAGCCAGAAAAGCAAAAGGAGATTTACTGACTTAGGTGGAAAGTTATTTTTCCTAAGAAATGCATCTAAAATAACTCCCCAAATTTACCACCCTTCAAAGTTACTTAAAACAGGTCATACAAACAACCTTTATTCACTCAGCTTAAATCAGTGAAGACTCAATGGGCAATATTTAAAGGTTTTCAACTTCCAAAAAATATTCCCACTGAAAATTAGGACTTAAGAGAGATTCCCCACTCTACAGAAAAAACTGAAAAGAAACAACGAAACAAAACAACCAAAACACATGTGTATGTCCAGACATTTGTGTGTGAAAGAGAGACTGACAACTCCTCCCACTCTCCTTTGCTATTAAATATACCGGAATTTTGCTGCACAGAAACATTTCCCTTTTTTAAAACAACCTTCACAACTTTTCAAGGACTTTCCATTTTTATTTGGAAGTAGGACCTATCAAGGGCTGGGCAAAGGAGTTTTTTGTTTGACTGCGTACAATAAGCCTTTCCATTTTTGTTGTACAATAAAACTTGGACGGAAAGGGAAGCAGAAGAGTAAGTAAAAGGGAAACTCGTCAGTGATTTTAAGAAATTTCTGCTTTGAATCCTGTGAATTGACAGCTTTAATACTTTCTGACATTCAGCTGGCTCCACTAAGAATGAAGAGCAGAGAGAAGCGGAACTTGCGCTCTCCTCTACTGCTGTTACATGTATTAGGCAATAACTCTTTATCCACAGTATGTGACATGACTGGTGGCTGACAACATGGTCTCTGTTCTAAAACTTGTTAAGACCACAACCCTGCCAACACTCAAGCATTTGTTCAGATGCATCTAACAGTCCCACTGAATTAATATTGAATAAACAGACAAAAAAAGGCAGGGAAGAACAGGCTAAGAAACAAAGCTGACTACACAGGGCAGGACAGCACCTTGTTCCTTCTTCCCCTCTAAAAGTCCTGGTTAATTCCCTGTTTCAATCTGATACCAGCGCACTGTACTGAATGCAAATAAGGACTTTTTAAAAAGTAGTTTTCAGTAGCACCTACACTCTTTTTGAAGTCAGGGGTGTTGTGGAATGCCTCACAAAAAGCACAGAGATGCCCCTTATACTTTTCCTTCTCTCCTCAGGGAAGTAGCTCTTCCAGCTGACAGGGAGGAAGGCAGATCCTGCACCACTACATCACTTCTTTTAAAGGACAGAATCAAACAGTCTAACCTTATTGTACACAACGACAATGTACAGATAGGTCAGATAGATGGGAATGTATAACAGTCTGGAAGGCAAGGATCTAATACATTTTTAAATAACTAAGAAGTTTAATTAAGCAACGGGAAGAAGCTGTGTCACTGAAATAAACTGCATGTTGGTGTCGGTCTAAAAACAAACAAAATCAGAGAAACCCTTCTCAAAGGTCTTCTTTTAATTGGCATTCACATTTCCTTCAGATTATTAATAAACTACTTGCAAGATAGAAAGAAATTCTAGAGGGAACATTCTTAGGCTGTATCTAGCCAGCAAGACCTCACGGGGCTTCTCAGCTCCTGGATTCAGGCAAGCACCCAGCTGTATGCAGTCTGTATGCCTGCTGAGATGAGATTGTGCACCCACCACACACACCGTGGTGCCTGGGGTCCACTGGCAGGATGGGAAGGCACTCATGGCCCAAAAATGTCACTCCACCTAGACAGGAGGGACACCAGGACTGTGGAACGTCTGAAGAGGTATACCTGCCTTCCAGGTTAGACACAGCCCTAGTATTTACCAGGGTGTAGTGGCATAGTAGGAGCTGTTAAAAATTGCTTATTCAGTGCTCTGTAGTTGGCAGCAAAACAAGGATAAGCATTGTAAGAAACTCGTTTAGCAATATGTACAGCTTTGCCATTATGACACCACTGTGATCTATGGTGTCCCCTCTTTTTCCCCTCCTTACTTTGTTACTAACTGATCCTATTTAAAGAGGGGCTACAGATTACTTCACCCTGTTTAAAAAGTAGATGCTTCTACCTAATGCTAATATAATAAAATGAATGATTTTCCTCCCCACACTGGTGATAAAGAAACATAGAATCATAGAAACATGAACGCACAAAACTTTGAACAGTTAACACAGTACATTTTTATACATACAAACCTGTATGATTTGTTGTCAAGTTCATTCTTTTTGCAACTACACGTTTAATTTCATCTAAGGCACTGCTCAGTTCCTGTGATCTTTTCTTATTTTCCTTTTCAGCGTACAACAGTCTTTGACGAAGTTCCAGAAATTGGTTTAGGTACACGTCTAAGTCATTTTCTGCAACGAGAACATAGTATCTTTACAAAGTGGTGCATTACATGATGGAATAAAGAGAAAGCTTAAGAATAGGAGACAGTCTAGAAGAAGACATGACCAGCAATGTATAAACAATAACAAAAGAGGCCACTCAAAATTAATCCATGGAATGAAGAAGTCTGGAAGAATATTAAGAAGCAGAGTTTACGGATTACAGCTGGGTAGAGGCTTGCAACTGAAAATAAGAACAAGAATATGACCTCCATAATAAGGTAAAAGTCAGTGGAAGACTATGAGGTGCAGAGGAAGGTGCTATCCAGTAAAGCCAACAACATTTTTCACTGTGACAAATCTTGATGACTTCTGTCACACTGAAGAGTGTCATCATTTAATGGTTTGTCTTATGTATAAAGCACTACTAAGATTAAAGCATTCAGTCCTCAACTATGAGTAAAAAAGTCTGAAGTATATTAAGAACTATTAGTAAAGATGGTTATTTGAACTCCTGGATATATTTAATTAGAGAATAACTGAAATGGTGCTCTGGATTGAATGATCCCTTCATAATATATAGCCCACCTTTGATTAAATAATCTAGAATCATATCAGTATTAGAAACACTGTGCTCTCAGTCACGGTTATCAGACCTTCTGCTGTTCTCCACAGTATTCTAGGATAACATCAATCTTTTGTTTATAGAATATCCACTTTCCTAAGAAGCAAGTATTGTCAGAACTTCTCAAGTTATTAACAGATGATGCACAAGACTTATACCTGTCAGTGCCTTCACTGCCTCATTGCCACATGAATAAAGATTGTTAGACTACTTAAATACATTATAGGCAACACTTCAGTAATGTCACTTGCTTTGCAATAGGAAGTAAAGAAAGTAGAGGGTAGAAGGGGACTTCTATTTCAAAGTGTTTTACAATTATGCTTATTTTGTTCTACTTTGGGTTTGTTTGCGTGTTCTGGTTTTTTGTTTGTTTGGTTTGGTGTTGGTTTTGTATGGTGGGTTGGTTTGGTTTTTGTTCCATTAAATGCTGTTATTTAGATACTTCTCCCATTCTATTTGTGGACTGTGCTGAGTCCCATCTGTGGCAGGACTAATTTTCTAGGACCCATCATTGTCTCTCAGCAAAAGTGAATGCCTGGGAATTCTAGCATATAAAAGAGACTAAGTGCAAAATGAGCAGGTAATACAGATTTGTGAGGATTTGCAGAGGCATTTCAAACTTGAATTAATTTTCATTTTGGATAAACATTTGTTGGGGTTTTTTTAATTTACAGTAAACACAAGTCCTTAATTTAATCAATAAATGTGTGATTGGAAGACCCTGAAATTTAAACCATCTAAAAAGAAAGTAGTTAAAAAAAGAAGTGAACATGTGATGTGTATTATTATTATTGGACTTATTAAAATTGTAAAATATGTTTAGAAAAATGCCTATAAAATGAATGCTTCCTAAAATTTTCTGACAGTCTTAAAAATGTTTTACTTGCAAGAAAGGCATTCCTATCTAGGAGTATTCAGCTCTGAATGTGAATTTAACACTGGTCAAGGGAGGGGAAACTGGATTATTCCAGCTACATTCAACAAGAAAGTTCTACTTTACTGAAGTAGGCTTCCCTAAAAAATAATTGGAGAATAAATAAATAAAGGTCCAATGTAATGCAGAGTCCATCTTTTAACAACATCAGGTGAAAGGTTAAAATAGATTTCCAACACAAATCTTTCATGAGGCATCAACCTGCAGAGCTAGAACCCCAAACAAGCTAAGTTATTAGAGCAAGTAAGGAAGACCCCTTTCATCAACTACGATGTAGGAATATACTTTATTGGTTTATGCTTTTCTTTTGCAGCTGTTTCTAATGCCATAGTCCAACCTTTATTTTTTTTGCTTTAGAATGTATATAAACAAAACAGAAACAGAAGGCTTAAGCTGATTTAGGTGACTGACAGACATTAATCGTACTGTTTTCACAGCAAGAAAGTGATTCCAAATAGAGCATCAATACATATAAATATGGCAGAGAGTTATCTTGCAATTCCAAGACAAATTCAGAGGTATTAACTAAAGCTAAAGTAACAGATGTGCATTTTCCTTTATGTTCCAATTGCCTTTATTAGGAGTTACATAATATGAAGTGCCAAGAAAAAGTGGAGGTTTAACCTGCAGTAAAGTTCCATGTGCTCCTGGGAAGATGCAAACAACAAAGAGCCAACTGTTGTTGCATTTACATTTCCAGTGCTGTAACAACATAAGATTTTACTAAACCAAACTAAAATTCCCCTCAGTACAACTACATTATATGAGGAGTTGGTAAGGAAACTGCACATGAATAATAACACCATAGTCTCTCTCTTTACAATTCTTTCAGCTGTCCAGTGTTGGCGTGATTCAACACTGTCAGTGTCACCACTGGACTGACATTTTGGCAACCATCAAGTAACTGTAGTTTTATTTGCTTACTTATGGATAAGCCTACCAAAATAATCATAGATGCCTCTGGCAAATAAAAGGTCAAGACTCCGCTGTCACTGAGTGCACCCAAAGAAGCTGGTATTTGTAAATGGTCTTATCTACTTCTTCAGGCCAGAAAAGGGAAACCACATTTTTGAGACTTTCAGAATTGAAGCCTCTGATCCGTTAGTAGAATAAGACTCTTAGTTATTATTTATCTTATTCAATTTTGACAGCTGGGGAAGCAAGGGTTGGACAAAAGGAACGTAACATTCACTCACTCTTAGCAAAGACTGCGTCTGTTATTATAAACATACATAATTCAAAATAAAACATGATATGTTCTAAGTATTAGAGCATATGTAAATGAGCAATATTAACTATTAGCAAACCTTTGGCAAAAAATGTGTTTGGACAGCAGTACTGAACTTACTATGTTTTGCTGTGCAACGAGGTACTGTCATGAACAGTATTCATTACTAATATAATTGTAGCAAGCTGAGAAGATAGAAGCATTACGAAGCTAAATATTCTAAATGCTTAATTGGTCATTAAGTTAAATGGATTTGTATGTGTGTGGGAAGTATTGCTCTAAGTATCTAAGGATCTGCACAGAACTAGACCACTGGCTTGCAGTAGCTTGCTTGGAAAGAAGCAGACGGGGTGTTTCCACAAACATAGCTCACTCTGGCAAGGAGGGCCAGGAGAAAAGAGCTTCATGTATCATGAAACACTGTCTGTCCGCAGTAATAGCATGACTTGGCAAAACCTTAGCTACCAGTGGTTCTATCAGCAACAGGGAATGTCAGGATAAAACTGGAAAAAAGCAAGATGAGGAATTACGGCAAAACTACAGAAAGTTAATGAAGAGAAAGGTGAGCTGAAGAGGAATCACTCTGCCGGGTTAAGGGAACCTAACAGGAAATTTCAATGGGGTTACGCTGGCTACAAACCAGGACAGTTAAAAAAAAACCAACAACAACAAACCGGCCACCAAACAGACATGGCAGTTGTAGTCAAAACTTTTGCAACGAGTTATCAGCTCTACTACAACATTCTGGCTGTTTACTACACATTGTCATAGATACTTACGGCTACTGTAATTCTAAGATAGCAATACTTAAAATGGTTTTAAATGCAATCTTGTTTTATCTCCTAATAGATACATACATATATATAT
>NW_009916426.1:0-1718 GCF_000696875.1 Nestor notabilis | reverse complement strand
TATTCCCCGCCGCAGAGGAGCAGAGGGCTGGGTGCTGATCCACCCTCCCCCTGCCAAGCTTTCCCTTGGGGCCCGCAGGGATAGAGCTGGGTCTGGAGGGGCTCATGGAGGCTCCTGGCACTCCAGGGACACAAAGGTGCCCAGCGCAGTGTGTCGCTGGGTGCTGGCAGGGTGCAGAGCTGCATGGCTGGGTACAGGCTGGCTGTGAAAGCAGCGCTCAGCACCCTGGCACTGTACCCTGTGGCGGTGTCAGTCCCGCAGCAGGACCCGGTGACACGGGCTGGGTTACACGAGGCGGCAGCGCTGGCACCGGGCGCAGGGATATTTTGGGCTCCGCGGGCAGGACACATTCTGTTCCCATGAGCTAAGGCAGCAACGAGGGGCAGGGCCCTTCCCTCCCACCCCTCCGCCCCACCAGACACTCACTGGGGTGGCTCTGGGGCTCCAGTGCTGGGAAGGCACTGGGGACACGGGAGCTCAGCTCCACCGCAGCCAAGGGCAACACAAGCAGAGTGCTCGGCATCGGGACATGTGTGTTCCCATGGGACAGAACCTCCGCATCCACCTCACCCTTGAGGAGCTGCTTTGTTTCCAGCCTGAATGTACCCATCTCCAGCCATGCAGCAGGTCCACAGCCACAGGGGATAACTTAAAGGAGGCTTGTGGCACTGAGCTCTTTGATGCTGGAGCAGGGAAATCAAGCAAGGGGCTGCGTGTCCTCACTGCTGGGTGGGAGAAACCCTGCTAAATCCTTGTGGATCTGAACTAACACTGGGGCAACCAAGGAGGAACATCTGGAGCCCAACCTGGGCTTTGCAGGTTGCAGAGCAAGGCTCAGGGCAGTGCTGGCTCCAGGCACCCATGGGCTCACCCCTGGGGTCCATGAGCACCTTTGTCTCTGCTTGAACACACACAGCCTGGAATGTGCTGGAATAGAGCCCGGCCAGAGGAGAGAGGCAGCAGAGCAGCAAAGATGGGGGGGATGAGGGGCATGGACCCAGCTCATCGGGGATGGGCAGAAACGAGCAGATGACACCAAACCACATTGGTCCTTCCATGTGGATGGATTCTCAGGGAGAAAACCTCAGTTTTGTGACCAGAAACAGCACTTTCAGGAGTCCCGTTGAACACAACACTCCAAGAGAGCCAGAAGGCAGCAGGAACAATCCCTCCTCGGAGCCCGTCTCCTTGCTGCTGCTTTTCCAACAATCACCATTGATTTCACTTCCCCAAATGAGGCCTTTTTCTCCCTTCTTCCACACACGAACACAAAGAGAACACAGGGGGTTCTCTGGTGGCTTGTAAGCATTGCGCTCACCCTTACCTGCTACACCTGCCTGCCGGTGAGTCCCTGCTCCCCCTGCCTGCAGGTGAGGATGGGGAGCAGCAGCAAAGCCGAGGGAGACCCATCCTCCTGCCCCAGCTTCCCCAGTGCCCTTGAGCTGACCCAAGGGCACTTCCCCCCCTCCACGCACGGTGCAAATAGAGGCTCTGCCCTAAACACCCGCTTCAAGCCCTTCCCATCCTGGTGGGGTCTGAGCCACGCCCAGCCCCATGGCGAGTCCTACCTGTCTGGAGGGACTGGATACGCCCGGAGCTGGGATCCAGCTCCTTGGGCAGCAGGGATGGGGCTGGAACAGGGGCACAGGCTGGTCCCTCCTTAAGGATCTTATCAGCAGGTGCCAGGGGCTCCTGCCTGCACCCTGATAAGTGCTGAG
>NW_009916425.1:10295-28447 GCF_000696875.1 Nestor notabilis | reverse complement strand
GGGGAGGGGCACGGGAGCGGCCCTGGAGCCGCGCTGGGGGAGAAGCGGGGCTTCCCTGAGACGACTTTTCGTGAGGCCCCTGTGGTAGGGTGCCGGGCGACCCCAGCCCCGCCGAGGCTGGCTCACCCCTTTGCATGTTGCTTGGGGTTGAAGGGTTTATTAAATTCTTCTGTTAATCAACTAGCTGTCTGGGGGGACAGAGTCAGGCTCTGTGTGGCACAGAGCGCCAAGGGAAGGCCTGCACTGATGTGCTAGGTCAGCCTGAGCAAAGGTCTTGTCATTGCATCGGGTAGGAACTTCCCCGAAAATGATTTGCCTGTGTTATGGATATAAATGTGAATTAGCTAGGTCATGGCTTTTACCCCCCTCCCTTCCGCCTTGGAAACTTTTTTTTGCTTGCACCCTCTAGCTTCCTGCCTGGAAAACCTGCTGAGGCAGAATGTAGTGCTGCTGATGGTAAACCATGCTTGTTCTGAGGCTTAAAATGGGCTTTTATCCAACGGCTCTTCTAGATGCATTTCCATTTCCATTCTTCCCTGGGCTAGGTTTTTGGGTTCAGTAAAGCTGCAGGAAACAGCCTGTGTTTATTGCCTGGTGCAATTGACTTCTTTCTCCACTGGGAAATGACTTGCTTATGATCTAGCTTTCTACCCATAAGCTGTGTGATTCCATGATCTGTTTTCTGCTTGCTTTAGTATGACAAAGCTGCTATCAAGCTTTAGCCTCAGGCTGCCAAAATCCAAGTCTGGAACTTTCCCAGATAGGTGAGTCTGGATGGCTTCTGGGGCTTGAAAGCCTAGGTATTACAGGTTTCTGACTGCATACAGGCTCACATGGTGTCTTGTTGGGCAGTGTTTGCTTGAATGCTATCAGAGCTGTAGCTGCTGTTTTTTGCTCTTGTAAAAGCTGTACTTGTCCCTGTGTATTTTGCTTGGAGGGACAATCTAATCTGAAGAGATGCTGCCAAACTGTCTGCTTCCATATTTTCCCTGTCAGAAGGGAGGTATCACTCTTCTGTAGGAAGTGCCACGCTGCTGACATCTAGTGACAAAGATACCTGGCCTTCTTCGGGCTGCAAAGTGGCCATGTTCCAGGGAAGAACATTTGAGATATTTTTTGAAGGGGATTATGGCTAGCTGCTTCCTCCTCCTGAGAAAGCACAACTCGGCCTTTGAAGAGTTGAGTCTTGAGGCTGTGAAGGGTTATATCTTGAGTTATTTGGAACACAGATGACTGGAACTCCAGTTTGATAGTATCTCTTTTTCAGAATGGGAATAATCACTAAACAAAATGGGCTTTGTAAAGAAACTTCCTGTGACCCTAGTTAAACTTTACTTGTCTCATCCCTGCATCAAGCAAAGATAAACCCAAGACTGTTGTTTGCAGCATCATGGCTTATACTACTGAAGGCTAATAGAGTATTTAAAGGCTCTTCTTAGGGTCACCTGGAGGATGGACAGACGTATAGCCTGGGGTGCCAGAATATAGTTGATCTGTATGGCAGAGTGTTGTGGTTCAAGCTTCTCTCCTTTTGTGAACAACCTACAGAGTCAAAAGTTGCCAACAAGCCATATATATTATTTTGATCTCAGCAGGAGGTTGGCAGCTTAGCTAGAAGCTTGCAGGTTGAAGCACAGGATGTGAAATGCAGTTATCTGCTCTGCAATAACAGGAGGGAGAGAGAAACACTAGGGCACCTAGACCACTACTGGTCCACAGAATATAAGCTCTTACTCAATGCTCAGTCCACACCTCTAACCTCTGCTGTTAGAAGATGAATGAAATGCAAGTTACTGTTCAGGTTTCTAGCTCAAGAGTGAAAAGCAAGTAGAAGACACTTCAGACTGACTTTAAAAGTGCTGTGGGAGAACTGGTAGAAATGGAAGAAGGCATTGGGGCTGTTCAGGTAAGGTTGGACTCAAAATAAGGTGGAGAGGTATGTTAAGTGTTGTTCCTGTGATGTTTTACCAGAATAAGGGAGCTTTTTATATTTTCCTGTGTCAGTATTTGTGTTTTGCTACTCTATAGACTGTCTGTGTGCAGTATGGCATGCAGAAGTAGACCGTAGGAGGAGAGCCTGGTAAGAGCTGAACATGCTTCTCTTCCTGCCCACTGGTTGTGGGGATTTATGGGATTGGGTTTAAAATAGGAACAGTTTCTTTGAAACTGATGAGTTTATCTCAGTAGTTCTTTAGCTCACAGTATGCCTCTTAATCAAATTATGCAGCCTGTCTTCCCCAGGATGAAGTGATTGCAGCTGCTCTTATTGAAAAGCAGGTGCACAGCCCATGGCCTCATGGAAGGTGGCTAATGCAGCCCTCTAAGCAAAGCTTAGGTGCTTGGATTAGCTGGTGGGGTGATGACATCATTGTAAGCCATAAGCCTTCTGGTTTGATAATGGCTAGCCTGAAAGGACTGGTTTTCTGAATAACTCCAGTTTGCCAGAGCAGCCTGACTAATCCCCCTCCTATTTCAGTTGTTGTCACTTGTCCAAGATCATACTGATTTCTGGAATGCAGAAGCTGTTACAGTTGGTGGTTTACCCTCAGCCCTCTGGGCGAGAGCTGCAGCACTGCTCGTGGATTCTTCCTGGATGAGAGCTCTAGCAGCTAATGTCCCTTGAACTGCTTAGTTAGCTAAGCTCATTAATGCACAGAAGTCTTACTTACTGTTAAGTCAGAACTCAAACTTTCTTTTAATAGACTACTAAATGGGTTGGTTGCTTTACACCAGCTTATTAAATGACTTGTGATTGCTGTTTCCTAGGTGTGCTGCATAGAATGGAGAAATAAGCATTCCTAGTTTTAATCAAAGTGATGTCCATACTGTGGAAAGCTCCCAGCCCCTTAGTGGGACTGACAAAGCCCAAGTAGCTGGGTCTTGGGCTCACTACTGATCATCTTGTGCTTATTTGTATTTTGTATTGATGGCACAGGGAATTTGATGATGCTAATGGCTTGTCTCACAGTGAGGCTGTGGCCAGAATGGCTTCACAGGTGAGCAGGAGTCCTTTCAGCTCTGCAGATCAAGCCTCAGTGGATTGCTCTGTCAGTGGCCAAGTTGAAAGCATCGTCATCTTTCCCTGGACTCTCTTGGTTATGGTCTCAGCTAACCTGGTGCAGACTGGTTTCTGGGGCTTTGACATGTCATGGTTTGTGAGAGGGATACTCCCTAGTGCACATCACCTGCACAGCATGACCAGGGACATGACTTGAGTATGCTTAATTCTTTTAAGAGGGTATGTGATACCATGTCCATCATTGTAGATCCAGCTAATCCTGCTGCTTTTGAGTGGTGTAACTACTGATATGCATTCAAATCCACATCCCAGTGTTGGGGTTTTATACCTGTTCTTTTTTGTAGCTGGATGTTTTAATGTTGTTACTTTGTCACAGTTGCTATAAAGGTGTATCTTAGTGCTCTGACTTTCATTTGAGCAGGAAAGCATTTCAGTGTAGCTTTAACTCTTAGTGGGTTTATAAGAATGTCTAAGTATGTGGTCTGTACGTGATGCTCTTCATGATTCTTTTTCTTTCTATTTATGGGTTGCAATAGAAGTTATGGGAATGCAAGTACTTGGCAGCAGAGTGGGAAGCCTTAGGTATTTGTAGGAGCAGCATTCAGATGTTAGAACTCACCCCTATCCCAGTAGCTAACTGCTTGAAGAATGCTGAGTGTATTGGAAGAGGCTTGTTCCTAAATTAAGGTGATTAGTCACCACTTGGTGTGAATTCAACATACATGGGAGTCTTCTCTGTACCTTAAGTGGAATAAATCTACCCATACTATAACGAGAAAACAGGGCTGTAGGTAGCAGTGTGGGGTGGGTTGCCATATGTTCAAGCTAGTGAAGCATAAGGAGTGGAGCTGGAAAGCTCTGGTAATGCAGTTGATAGACCATTAACCCAAAGGCTTCAGCTAGAGTCATCTTGTTTTCCAGGCACTTGGTGATCAACAGTTGAAGCTCTTTGTTGGCTTTGCTCTTAAACTCTGTCTTGCAGTCAGCTATTAGCCTGAGGAGACTCAAAACCAGTGTAGGGCAGGCTCCCTAGAAAAGGCTGACTGTGGAGAGGAGCAGAATGAGTCACTGAAAGCTGATTGAGCAATGCTGTGAGCTTTCTGAGTCATGTTGCTTATGCACAGTGAGCAGATGAACCCATCTTCTGTGGTGGATTTCGTGTTCTGGGGCCTTCTGATTCCAGCAGCCATGAGTCACTGAATGTCAGTCTCAAATTAATTTGAGCCCTTTTGCCTGCAGTTCTTAGCCATTGCAAGTACTAGGATCTTTCTTTTTCAAAAAAAAAAAAAAAAAAAAAAAAAAGAAATTAAAAGATCTGAAAATAAAACTATTCATTACTTAAAATGTGTGGAAGATCATACCAACTGTACCACTAAAAACCTCATTCCAGTTGTAGTGTAACCTTGAAATACTTGAAATGAGTCTGTGAAACTTGTATGGAAACACAAATGAAGATCAAAACAAAGCAGGCTTATTTTCACTGCAGCCACTCCAAGGAGAGCCATTGTCATCTTCAAGAGCCATTCTTCTTGCTAAGCTTTAAGTAACTTTCTTTTGCGTGCTGCCCTTTGTATAGATTTCCTCTCATCTGTTCATATATCTCTGGGCTAATCATTCCACCTCTTGAGTGTTCCTCTGTGTGGACATGCTCCCATTAGCTGATGGAAGTATCTCTGTAGTGGGGAGGCAGTGTGGTTGCTTTCGTCTTGTGGATCTTGTGTCTGGGAGGCGTGTAGTGAAGGCGAGAGCTGAAGACTGGGCTGTTGTCAGTGTTCCCTGAACTTCCACCATGGGCAAACTTGGTGAAGATTGGCTGAGAAAACAGTACTCGCTGGCCGCTATTGCGCTGGCTATGCTTGCATTGCTTGGAACTCTCAGGGTGCTGGACTGCAGACATTGAGCAGAGCAAGGAGCATCTGCTTATAATTGAGTTCAGTATGTTGTGCACTTGAGACTGCTTTGGTCCCTGATGTCATTAGTGGGAATGCAGCAAGAGGTTTATACTGCATGTGTCCTTCACTGCTACAGAGACCTGACAGGTTGCTGGTGGAGTTGGATTAATCATCTAAAAACATATCCTTGTCTCTACTGTCCTTAACCCATGTGACTTTGCTTGGGACCTGGAAACACTTTATCAGTTGTCTGTTGCAAATGAAGTTAGGTATATTGCGCTTAAATATGAATTCAGGTTTAATCTGCAGAGCTGTAAAATTGTGGAGTTTTCCCAGGCTTGAGGAGAATCGTAAGTGGTATGGAGGCAAGCTCCTACTACATGTGAAATAATGCTAGTGCATATCTCTTGGGTGTATTTAAGCTGGTAGGCTGCCATTCTAATACAAACTGGCAGAATGGTCCTGATCCTGTGGCTAAATCTGTAGTAAGTGAAACTACCACCTCAGGTGTTAGCCAGGGGTTTGCACAGCATGGAGCCACTTCCTTTCTGACTTGGAGCAAGTTGCTCAATACAGTTGTATGACTGGTGCAGCACAGGCTGGTGGCAAGTCTCTTAATGTGCTCCTGTTTTGTAGCAAATGAGGATTTGCATTAAGAGCAGTCCTGATCAGTAGCCATGGCATGGGGGTGTGTGTGGGGGTGTTGATAAGAGGATATTCACACTAGTAAGGGCAAAATAGGTCAAAACCAAAACTGAGGTGCAGTGATGGGGCTATAACATGGGACACTAAATTCAAGGTATGTAAATGAACAGTGGTGCATATAGGAGGTGGATGGATTAGGGAGCGGAGGTAATTCTTGCTTCACCTATAATGTGGTTAATCACCTTGAAGAGAGAATTCAGTGTGATCTTAGAGTTATGATAGGTGATGAAATGATCAGCTTCTTGCTGAGAGGTGGTTTAAAAATGTAAGTCAAATACCAAGAACCACTAGGAAAGGATCAAAGCAGGTTATGCATGATTGTCATATTGTCTATATTGTGGCTTGCTGACATCTTGAATAACTTGTGTAGCTGTATGCTCACTTTCAGAGGAAAATATTTAGAGGAAGGCACTGAGAAAGATCAAAGCATAAAGCAATTTCTCTGTGAAGAACAACTGAGTAAGTTGGGAACATCCCATTCTGGGAAAGGAGTAGTGAAGGCACTGGAGAAGATCTACAAAATCCTCAGTGGCCTGGAGGTATAGTATGTGGGCTCATTCTTGATTGCTTCTTCCTGCGTTGAACTGGAAGATGTTAAAGCTGGAGGAAGGAAGAAAAATCAGGCTTAAAACAAAGAGGGTGTTTTATACAGTGGTTATAAAACTGCAGACTGTGGGTTTTGGTTTTCTTTTTTCCATAGGATGCTGCTGATGCATAGATTCAAGAGGTAACTGAGCAAATACTTGTAAGAGATCCATTGAGAGTTCTAAAATAAACAAGCCAGTACAGGGGGATCTCCTGGAGAGTGGGTTTTTTTGGCCTGTCCTAACTGTTAATCTGACTGTCCTTTCATTGCTGATGTTGAAGACAAGACACTGAGCTAACAGATCTGCAGTACAAACCCATGCGGTTCTTAAATGTGCGAATTAAGCTGGTTAGGTTAGGCGCTAACTGTGCGTGGAAAGTTTGAAGTGTGAGCTTAGCTCCCAGTGTGTTTGTATAAATGCTTCCGTAGGCTAGCATCTTACTTACATTGATAAATATTTTTTTTAAAGACTGAAAGCTCTTGGATCGTGTTGTGTCCACTCTCTATCTAATATATTTTTACTAATGTACAAGATAAACAAGCAGTTGACTCTGCTGCTGAGTAGTATGATGCAATTAAAAATGCTGGTATTTTCACCTGAAACTTAAGTGAAGCTATTGGAGTATGTTCTAACCTAAGCAATGAGAAAGCATAGCTTCATTATCTCAATCAACCTTTAAAGTTTGTACATCTTCCCAAGAGAAGGCTTTCAATGTTCAAGACGAAGCTTGGTCAGCAGTCTTTTACATGTTTTGTATTAATGTAGTAAATATTCAAATCAACGCTTTTTCAACAAGCAATTGGCTTGTCATGCCAGCAAGGGGCTTTGTCTTGTATATGCTGTGTGTCTGATCCTGTTGCTCATCAAAGCACACGTTTCCTTTATGCTAAAAATAGTGAAACAAATAACTTAAGCACTATTAAAACCCAAGAGGGAGATTTTTGTTTTGTTTTTTTGACTAGGATATGCTTTCTAGGAATCTTCTGGAACGGGTTTGTAGAATTCATATGATTCAGCTTTTACCAGTTACATAAGCTTCCATGGAATTACTCTGTACAATGTAAGACTTAACGAGGATGCAAGAACTCTTCTTCACATTTGGTTACAATAGTCTCTACCTGAATGTGGAAGCCAGCAGTATAGCAGTCTGAAAAGACATCCTTGTCTCTAATGTGGAATGAAAAAATATTAATTGGGAAGGAATTCCCTAGAGCAGGCAACAGTTTGCTTTTGTTGTCATAATGGTTCTAATTCTTTTTGTCATTTGGCCTGTGTGAATGACCTGACAAATGTTTGCTGAATTACAGCTTCTGCATCTGCCATACTTGTTGGGCAACTATATTCAGGCAGATACTCCCTGTGTTTTGGGGTTTAGCCCTCCATGTTAACCTTTCAGTGATCTCCTTGCATGCTTGTTAGTGCTGTGTATATTTCATGTCCATAGTCATGAGTGTGTGGTACAGCCATTTCCTTATATTTGAGAACCTGGTCTTACTCTGTTGACAAAATGGATTGTCTCCAGCTTCTGGCATGGGGATGCTGGCCTTGCTGTCAGCTACACTGTGTAGCCTTAGTCCCCCTACGTGGCGCAGTGAGCAGCTACAGGGAGCTTTTCCCACTCTGTAACTACATGGGAATCTCAAACTGTGTGATGCCTTTGTCTTAATAGGTTTGGCTACAGAGTCTTAGCCTGGAAGGAAATGAAATGCTTGTATCCTGAAGCTGTAAAGTGTCACTAATGGGAATGGAGGAAAAACACATTTGAAAGCCTCTTCTGTGCTAGACAGAGTCTCAGACATCAAAAAATGTTGATGACAGTGTCACAGGAAGCCACTGACAAGGGCAGGAGGCAGCCTATTAGTAGCCAGAGACACTCAGTCAACAGAGTGAGGGAGGAAAAGCCAGGAAGCTCACTATTGAGCTGTGGGAGAACTGCCTATTTGTCTGTTTCTTGCTATTTTGACATAACAACTGACTTTTTGATTTATTCTGCCCCCCCTTCCCTGCTCCCTTTTAATGAGCAGAAGCAGCCATCTGGTAGCTGAGGACCTGTAGCAGAGAAGTATATGTAATGTTAGTCTGAGGACTCACTAGGTGTAGCTAAAATTGTTGGTGTAAAGGCTCATTAAATTTAAAGTTCCCCCTTTTTTTTTTTTTTTTCTGAAATTTGAACTAGAGGCTGCACCATGAATCTTGTTTTAGCACAGAACTCATGTCTGCAGTAGTTCCTTCAAATGGGCAGCTAATTTAGTTTCTTGACCATAACTTCTAGAGGATATATTACTCTTAATGTTCCAGGTTTCCACCCTGGAAGTCCTTTTGTCCCTTGATGTGTATTGCTTTTATAGTCTGTCTTTCTCTCTCCCTTCTCCCCCAACCTTTGACATGATCTGGGGCTGGGTCACTTTGACTTCATTTTGCAGTGTTCCAGAGCAAACACATATCAGGTTGCTGTCAGCATCTGTTTGTAGTCTGGCCTCTCCCTATCCTTTCCACCCACCCCAGACAAGTGGGGTGTAGGCTAACCCACCCTAACAGCAGTGAGGAGATGGTTGGTTATCTAATGCTCTGCAGTGCCAAAGCTGAGAAATACCTATGTGATCACTCCAGGACCTAGTCAGGAGGCTTGCCCTGTCGCATCTGTAGTACTCTTCTTTGGACTAAGCCAACCAAGCAGTTGCTAGAGTATTAAAACTTGGACCTAAGTGAATAGATTTGTGTATGACTACAGGAATGGGCTCTGCTGAAGTAGCTGTGTATTAAATAATCTTCTGCATCAGTAATGCCTACCAGCCTTATAGTTGTCTTCAATCTTCTTCTGAAGAAAAAGAAGACGAGCAGTTTAAGAGTGTAACTTCTGAGGCATTATCCTGCAGTTGAAGTGGGTCATGGTTGAGATCTTTGCTCTGATGGCTCCTTGTGGCCAAACTGCTGTCAGTTTGGGCTCTGAAGTGTTTCTCAGTACTGGTGCTAGAGATCAGCAAAGGCTGCAAGGTTGCTTTATAAAAACTGTGTAAAAGCAATAATAAACGAAGGCGTACTTGCTGCAAAGAACACACTGCCCTACAGTGATAGGTTTAGTGACACCTCAAACACTTGTGTGAACTCCCTGCAAGAAGATTGGCTATGGATTGCATCTGATCTGTATCTCAGTCCTTGGGGAGATAGACACTTTATAGTAGGAGTAAAGGGTCTTTGATTTGCTTGTTGTTCCAGGCCTGTGTTTTTCTTGCATTCAAGGGATAGACCAGGTACTTACTAATACTTGAAGCTTGATCCATCCATGCTGCTGAGTGGAATGAGAAGTAAGCCCGCATATATTTTGGTGCTAATTTTAAGCTTCAGTCCTGGCTACAAATTGCTGCCACATTCAGAGCCTCATGTGTTACAGGATGCATGGTAGCAGTAGGTACTTGCCTAGACCTCAGCTCTTGGGTTGCTTCAGACATGCTCAGGAAGTCACTCAGCTAGGTCTCTGTCAGGATTCCTGTGGTGGCTCCTTAAGTCTTGAACAAGGCAGTTGGTTCCCAGTGGGTTCGTTCATTGAGTCCTTTGGTGTGCCCCTGAGAAGCAGGTCTGCAGCAAACATGAGGGAATGCTGAGCTGAGAGACTGGCTCGCAGTTAGAATTTAGGTCTGTTGTGGTATTTCAAATCTCTGCTGGGCACTGGGATCATGCACTTTTCCATATCAAATCCCAGTAGATCAAAAAGTATAATCTGTAATTGCAGCAATAAGGCTACTTTCCTCCTCTCCAAAGTAAACCACTTTCTAATAGTCCTTTGTAGGAGCCCTGTATTGTGCTCTCCAGGATGTAAGCACGAGGCAGGCAGGCATTTCCAGCATCTGAGCTGTTCCTGAGCCTCTGGCTGCCCTACTGGGCCTTATCCATAGGCTAGCATGGCCAGACATAACAAGATAAATTAGGTGAAGTAGCCTACACCATCAGACTTTTCAGGAATATCTCTGAGCATGCCCTCCACTTGTCCCTCCATGCACTTTGCTGGAGTTCATTACTCCTGTGGCATCGGGGTGTGTGCTATGAGGTCAGTACCACAGGTACTGTAAGAATCATCTTCTGGTTCAGCATGTGTTTGACAAAAGGCATCTGTGCTCTGGCTAGTAGCCAGCAGGTGTCAAAGTCTGTGGCTGCTGTACTGCTTGTTGCCATGCAGCTACTGATACATGCTCTCTCTTGCTTCAGGTCTTGAGCAACATGGGAAGAGAAGACTAAAGTTCCATCATGATCGGAGGCTTATTCATCTATAATCACAAAGGAGAGGTTTTAATCTCTCGAGTCTACCGTGATGACATTGGGTAAGTGCTTCTGTTGCATCCCTGGTCTTTGCATTTCTGTCTCATTTTGGTGTGGACAGCAACCCAGAGCTGCTTTATTATGCATTAGCTGTGCATGCATGTAAGACTGCAACTCAACTTGCTGCTGTAGGCTTAGTTCAGAGGCAAAAACCAGTTTAAGCTCTGGTTACCTACAGATGGTAGTAAAGGATGGCCTGCAGGCAAACCCGTGACTTTCTTCTAGATGGTAGAGATCTGGCTGTTACTCCAAATGCTTCAGCAACATGGACTGCCACTGTGGGAGTCTATCAGCTCCACTGTAATTGTTAAAGCTTTATGGAAGCGGTAATGTGGGATCTGTCTGCCACACACTATAACCAGGGCTCTGAATTAGTTTCAGACACCAATGTCTAGCATCAAGTACAGGCATGCAGAAGACTGTCTATGGCCTGGGGAAGTTGTCTGCAAGCAGTCTCACTGTAACCATGGCTGTACACTTAAAGCTGGTGTTCTGTCCCCCAACCTTGTATGGCAGCCTTTTATGTGAAAAGCTTACATTCATGGGTAGTTAAAGTTCTGACAATCACTGAAAGCCTTTAGTAGGTTGCAGGTGTGTCATTGCACTTCCCGAAAGTGTTACAATGCTTACTTAGACTGGATCTGTGCAGTCCTTAGGCTGTTAGTTCCCAGAAGGCACCTGACTAAAAACTTGGTATATTAAGGCAGTGGATAGTGCAGTAAGGAACCCAGTATCAAGCAATGCTGCTGCTTGGACTGAAGCCCTGAAGTGGGCTTCTTGCAGAATGCTACTCTTCCTGGTGGGTTTTCAGTAGTGTTAGACATTAGGTGGAAGTTAGTAATCAGTTAATGGACTTAAAACATAGCTAATGGAAGCAAGGCTGTGCTAGGTAAAATTCTAAGTCCAGTGAGAGAGATCCTTCTGGCCAGTTTAGTTAAAAATAGTTTGTATCAGGTCTCAGGAATGAATAGTAACAGGATGTGCTGTGAAATAACCTGTTGCCATATATTACAACAAACTGTCAAGCTGGTCTGCCTTTGGACTGCTCTAGTCTGAAGAGTGTCCCCCTTCTCGTTATTAATTGTCTAATGGAGGTTAGAAGTTGAGGTAGACTAGTACCTATTCAAGGCCTGTGCTGGTTCATTGATAGAGTAGCAGTCAACACAGTATTTGTAATAAGGCTTCACCTAATACGCTTTAAACCTCTCTAAGTCAACTAAGGCAAAGTAGCTGCTCTAAGATTGCCTAAGTTATTCCAGGACTTCCACACAGATCCGACCCAAGAAACCATTGTATTTCTGAAGCAGAAAACTACTGGCTACAAAGTTTTGCCTCTCCTCTGATGTACTAATTTGTTTCAGTTTTGATTACTTGTTAGCTGAAGATATTCAAAGCAATTTGTATGCTAGATCTGACTTTGTGAAGTTCCCCTAATGAATAGGTGTCAAAGTGATCAAGCCAAGCCAGTCTGGTTTATAGATAAATTTTGAATTTTGAGAATATACTGGGGGAGGACAGGGGTGGATTTAGGGATACTGTTGCTGCCATTACTGGCAAAATTTGGGGTGCTTCTTATTTGCTTAGTTGGGTTATTTGTTTTTTTGGGGTTTTTGGGGTTTTTTGGTTTTGTAGTGGTTTTTTGGGTTTTTTTGGGGGGTTTTTTGAGTGTTTTTTTGGGGGGTGTGTTGTTTTTTAGTGGCTTGCAAACTTAAAACACTTAAAGATAGGATTGGGCTCAGACTGATATTTATTCAAGAAGGCCTTTTAATTTAAAGGGCATTCTGGCTATGGAGATGTAAACTGGTGAGTGAGGTAGCTATTTTTAATGTAGTTATTTTTAATGCACTGATCTTCTATTGCTTCTTATCTTGGCTCACTGCTCTTGCAAAGTGACTCGTGTTCAATACCTCAAAGTACTTCCTGCTGGCTGGCCAAATGAAACTAGAAAAAAGGATTTCCTGCCTGATCCTATCTTAACTTTTTCATTTGGCAAAAGGTACCAAAAAGAGTCAAGTGTTTTCTCTAGGACTTCAGAAGTCAGTGTTCCCTTGAGTGAAATCCTCCATTCAGTTCCTGTGAAAGTGTCAGTCTTGTGACTTAATAGCCAACACCAGCTCCACCTAACTAAGCTTCCTCCCCAGAGTGTTGGATTCCTTCTGAAACAGGTCTTCACACCTTGTTTGGAATCTTTTTAGACATGTAACCTTGTAAAACAAGTTGTCTTAGAATGCCTGTGTCTCATCTTGTGGTGTAATCTACACCACAAGTAACTGAGGATCTTGTCATTTCCTAGTGTGAACATTAGCATCAATACCAGGTCTACTTAAAAGCTTTTAGTACCTTGACCTTCAGAAGGAGGTAGGAAAAGGAATAGCCATGATACTGTAGCTTGTAGTCTGCAGGAGTTCTGTCTCCAACCAAACAACTAGGTAATGGACTTATCAAATACTATGCAGTTCTTAATTCCTATGTGGTAGATTTGAAGTGCTGAGGGCTGAGCCCATCCATCTTACTGGGAGGTAGGTTGAATGGGAAATGAGCATAGCTGCTTGTGTTTGTGTAATTGGCCCTTAAGACTCCTTCCTTGGCATTTTTTTCAGCATTCTGAAACCCCAACTGATGTGCTGGGAGAGATTAAAGGTTAACTGTGGTTATGAGAACCCCTCCCCTTGCATAGTGTAAGGGTCTAAATAAATACATACTAGCTCAAATGTTAATGAGCAAAGTGATGATCGATGAAGAAGCCCTTCTACTGGTGTTGTTAGAGGCAGGAGTACCACAAAACCTTTCTTTGCTTGCAATTTAGAATGGCTTTAGTGCATGTAGTGCATCTGTCCATACAGCAACTAGCTGCATGTATAAGCAGCCTCTTGGGGGCGGGGGGGGGAAGGCAAATCACTATGCATTTAATTCAGGATTCTGTGGAGGGCTCTACTGAGATCTTTAGTGACATGGTTATTGGGAGAACCTACCTGCATTTAAGAATGTAGCTATCTAATAAAAATAAGCCATTTGAAACTGAGCAGCTTATGTGACAAACTGCATGCATTCTAAATGTAATAGGCATTTGGTTTCTGAGCTTCTAATACATCACTTCAGCTTCGTGGCTCTTGATCCTTAAGGAAAAAGTGCAAGGTGGATAGAGCAGTGTCTGAATCTGCAGGATGTGCCATATCTCTCCAGATGTGCTCCACCTCTATCAAACTTGCTGTATTTCCTGTTGGCTGGACCAAGCCAGAAAGCATCAACCCAAACGGCTTCAAATGAGAAGTATTGTCATAGAAATGCCCACTCAGACTTGCAGCCCTGTTCTGAGGCAGACTGGCAAGAAGATACCTAATAGTCCATGGTCCCCAGGTGATGCCCCAGTCTACGGCATTGGGGTTTTTCCACTCCAAGGCCTACTACATGTATTAGCAGAGCAGACTGGGTATCGCTGATAAGGATGCAGCTCATCTGGATTAAACTCCCGCATAGCCCTAAAATTCAGCCAAACACAAGTATGTCCACACTGGCAACCTGACCATGGCATGTCAGCATTGTGCCTTGCAAGGGCTTCATTGTTGCCACAGCTTGTTACTGTCCATCCAATACCACCTTGGCCTTTTGTGCCCAGGAGCAGGGGGAGGGGGTGCTGTTTAGTCTCTTCTTATCTCTTTGGATTCATTGTGCCTTGTGTGTGTGTTTCTAACCCTTTCTCTTGTTGCTATCACTCCTCCTTTCTCCGCTGGCGCCATTTCTGTCCATCCCATCTCATTGGCTGCTGTAGCAATAGGTAAGAGACGCGTGGTTAGGCCATGACTGGCACTTCATAGTGGGCAACTGGTGTGCTAGAAAAGCTTCATCAAGCTTAGGCTTCTCCTCTAGCGTGCACCAGTCTGATTGGTGGTTCTGATACTAGTTCTAGCGTGTTAGAACTTGAGGCTGGGAGGGCTCATGCTCCAGAAGAGGCTGAACTTTCCTTACTAAGCTTTCTGGAGGGGAGGAATGGGGCTTTTAGATACTGTTATTTTATAGTAGATTAAAATACCTTCCTTTCTACCTTTGTTTTTCCATAACAAATATTAATGTAACTCAGACTTGCAAACCTTTGGAGTAGTAAAACTTTTAAGTATTTGAAGGCCAGACTTTTGCATATGGGGGAGCATGTTTACTGATGAAGCTTCTACATATCCAGATCTTCAGTGAGCAAACACCTGCTGTGGTAGCATATGTTCCTTGAATATTCTTTGTTTTCAAACTTGAAACTGTCTGCTGGATTGTTGACAACTCTCAATGCTTACATGTATTTGTATGCCTGTATCCTTGCTTGCAAGGATGATATTAGTCTGCTCTCAACTGTGGTTCTGCATAGTAAGTACCATGGCCTTGATGCTGCAGTCAGAAGCCCCCTGTTGTACTCAGTGTCTGAGAGTATGGGCAATAAAGCACAACTGGATGAGTCTTGACTCACTGTGTAGACTATAGCTTTAAGTCTTGGTCTTGTCATGTAAAGCACTTGGGCTTCCTTCCTGTGTCCTGAGGATTGGTGGACTTTAATTTGGGGAGCTTATCCTGGTCTGGATAAGGGTCCTTATCCTACAGGCTAATGAAACTCTTATGTGAAAGAGCTGGCATCCAGAATACTCCTCGGACATCCCGATTTACCCAGGAGGGATTTGTTCCCTGTCATTAATGTATAGACAGTGTGGATTGAAGATGGCAGCAGCTGGGAAGCTTGCACAGCACCTTTTCAGGACTGTGCAGAATATCCTTGCTGTAAATGGTACTGCACCATACAGTGCATGTAATGCACTGCAGCTAGAACATTGCACTGTGGGGACCCCAAATCTGTCTGCAGGAGACCTTTCTGAAGCCTGGCAGGCTTGAGAGGGTGTATAGCTAGAAAGCCAAAGTGTTCCTAATCCTGCTTCGAGCTTGCCCTCCATGGTGTGTGGGGGTATGAAGATGAACTGCATCTGAGAGCTAAAGCTCCCTTTTGTGGTGTACCTGGGCACTGACAGTGTGTTAAGTTTTTCTTTTTTTTCCTCAGAGGTACATCTGGGAGGAACTGCCATTGGTATTATCTTGGGAGAATATAGCTTGCTTTGGGGCAAGAGTAAGAAGGCCTGAGCATGCAGAATAGGCAGTAACTAGATGTTTGGTCAAAACTGGGCTGCTCTTTGAGCCGTAAGCTGCTACTCTGTTCCCAGCTATGGCAATCAATCAGGAGTTACAGCAAAATTAATTGAAGGGATTGTTCCTTTGTTTTCTGACTCCAGATGGAGGTTAGCTTCTCCTTCTGACTACAGTTACACTGTGGTCCAAAGCTCCTTGGAGACCAGTAGCTCTCTGTGTCTCCTTTAGTTTATGCAGAATTTAATGTCCAAGTCTGCTCAGAGCCTTCAGTTGTCCCTCTTGGAGACATCCCCAGGCACCTTTCCTAAGCGAGCTCAGTGTATGACTATAAGTGCGTAAGTTCGATGTCTGACTATAAGTGCGTAAGCAGAACTGTGCAGCAGCTTGTTTTCGCATCCCCTGTGCTAACTCCTCTTTGGTGCTGATCTTGTAGGCGGAATGCCGTCGACGCCTTCCGCGTCAATGTCATCCATGCACGGCAGCAGGTGCGCTCGCCTGTCACCAACATCGCCCGCACAAGTTTCTTCCATGTCAAGCGTTCCAACATCTGGTTGGCTGCTGTCACCAAGCAGAATGTCAATGCTGCCATGGTATTCGAGTTTCTCTACAAGATGTGTGACGTGATGACTGCTTACTTTGGGAAGATCAGTGAGGAGAACATAAAGAACAACTTTGTGCTGATCTATGAGCTACTGGATGGTGAGATGTGTCCTTTATCCACTATGTGATGTTGCGCTTGGTCATTCTAAAAGCCTTAGCTTAGTTCGATACAGTAATAACCCTTGAACTATTTTTAACATGTGGTGAGTTCAAAATTACTTGCTCTGCTTTCTAATGGCACCTGTGCTGTACATGTGGATAATATCCCAAGCGTATAGCCTTGTGATGGTTGTCACTTGCTTTGCTGAAGTGTTGGGAACTGTGTACTTGTATATATGAGACAGCTGATGCTGGACCCCAGCTTCTGAGTACATCCTGTGTAGATGTAAGGCTGTTATACTGAGGTATGTAAAAAGGGCTATCATTAGCACCTCTAAGGCCAGCCATCCCAGCTAGTGCCGAGGTGGCTCTAGCACTGTATGGTAGCACTCAGGCTGCAGCTAGTTTCCACTCTTACGTTGTCTCTTGGAGGCAGTTATGAGACAGAAGGAAGTTAATAAACCCAACTTGGTTTGTCCCAGCTCTACTTCTCCCAGTGATACAGGTCCAAATTTTGCCAAAGAAGAGTAAGTGTCCCTTCAGCTGCCTGTGGTATCAGCCTGCCTGTGGAGATTGCCCTTGAGCTGTCCCTATTCTGCATAACACGAGCATCTTATTTTAGCTGTTTCAATTTGTTTTCCAGACAAGGCACCACTTGCATGTGTCCTGGGATTCTTAGCCAAGGGTCACAGTGACTGGTGTTTTCTCTCTCCCCCCCGGGGCAGATCAAGAGGCTGATGTTTGTCTGCTTTGGTCAGTTACTGCTGTCTCCTCCTAGGTGCAGTGAGATCAAACCCTGCCACTGTAGTGTTACACAGTATTCATGTGTAACATGAAGGGCTCTTTTCTCCCCTGTGGGTTGTCTCTCTTGTGGGTTGTTTCCTTTCTCTTTGAGGGGATTGGGTACTAAGTGCACCATCTGTAAGAAACATCTGTTTCTCTCCAGTGGTGATCATCCTGCAGTGCCACTACTCTGCTGTTCATTTTTTAGGGTTTGATTCTTATTACATCTTCATAAGGAAATAAAAACCTAAAAAAAATGCTGTGAAGATAGATTGTTCTGCTGTTGGATAAACACTCATTATTGTCCCTTGGATTTTTTTTTTTTTTTAAACTACTGTGTACTCTGTGCATATAGCTAGACTAGTTGCTACTTAGTCCTGAAGTGCAGTTGTATTTAAAACCCAGCAAATTCGTCAGTTGGACAGCTTTCCATTGCCTCTCCTCTCCAAAATACTGCACTGGGCAGTCAATTTAGCAAGGCTGGTAAGGAATGCTCCATCAATTTATCCAGAAATTTAGTGTGTAAGCAGTGTCTGCACACTATTGGCTCTGTCCTTATAGGAATGGTTAGCATGGTTGGCGCTTACATACCTTGCAGCTCTGGATTAACTTTCTTTTACTCTTCTGTAGAAATCCTGGACTTTGGCTATCCTCAGAACTCTGAAACAGGGGCTCTGAAGACCTTCATCACTCAACAAGGCATCAAGAGTCAGGTAATCAGAGGAATTTGGGATACAGCACTTCTCTGCTGGTAAATTATCTGTAGGCCTGTTCAAGAAAGTACAGTCTGAATTACCAGTTAACCATTTGACCTATGCTGAATGGAGGTGCCTGAGTAGATTAAGAACACCCCAGCAGGGATGTAGCTCAGTAGCATTTTGTTCTAGGTGTCTCTACACTTGTGTGACCTCATGTTCTCTGGCATACGGTACAATGTGTGAGGAAGGGCCCTGAGTTAGAATAATGATGGTACCTTGCATATAGATGATGGCTGGCTTCAGGCTCTGTTCTGTGTCAGCTTCTGACAGACAATAA
>NW_009916425.1:0-10264 GCF_000696875.1 Nestor notabilis | reverse complement strand
TGCTGAACCAGAAATAGCTCTTCTGTGTGTATGGATCTCACTGAGCAGGTCTGTTCTTCACCAGCCTTCAGTATTTTTAGCTGTCAGGCCCTGTAATGAAGTATTGTTCAGCCTTGTGAATCTTCCTGTCAGTCAGGAAGCTGATGTTACTCTGTCACTGCCCATAACATTATTGCAGGTCAACATCAGTAGAATTTGAGCTTTCTTATGTTAGGGATTAGAATCTCTGCTGTGCATTTGGCACAGTATTAACTCTTGCAACAAATTTTATGTGGAAGTGCAGCTGGGGAAAAGACACTTAAATTGGCATGTTCTTTGGAATGTGTTTTAAACTAGCTCTAATCCTACTCCAGGCAACAGCCCTCAAAACTAAGCTTCCCATCTTAAACAGTTCATGCTCAACCTCAGAAACCAAAGGACTTTTATAGTCACTGTTTCTCATTTCCCCAAGGAATGTTTCTTACCTTGTCCATTTAAGACAACTGTGCAACTCATAATGAGGACTTAGCCTAAAACTTGGTCCTCTCCCCAGTGTAGCAGGTGAGTCAGGAAAAAAGCTGGAAGTCAGTTTGTACTGGAGCTGTACAGCAGAGATCTGGGTGAAGCTTCAGCCCCAAGGTGCAAACAGAAGCAAAGTGCTAAGCGAGAGCCTGCCTGGCAATTGTTCCTGTTTAGGATAAGCAGAGGTCAAAGTCTCTGGAGGTTCTGTTTCAACTCTGTTCATCAGCACTGACTTCTGAAGAACTCCTTCTTAAATTTTTGACCTACTAATACCAAGGCTAGCTACATCTCGAGAAGGAGGTAAGAGAGAAGCTGCTCCTGAGCAATGTATTTCCTGCCAGAACAGCAAACAATGTTTTGCAAGAGGGCACATGTATCAGTGGCCAGATGTGAGTGCATCCGGTCCCAGTGCTCCATCCCAAGCCCTACTGTAAATCACTGGCCTTCTGCAGTGTGACACTTTGGGCAGTCAGCACTCAAGCTAGCTGAGTCAGCTCCTGTTCCTAGGAAAACTCTAAACTAACCACCACCCTCACTTCCTTCCCTAGCTCTTTTTTTGCTTTTGTCTGTTTTAACAAACTCTTATGCTGTTTGCGTGCAAACCACTGTCACAGCATCTTGCTTCATGCAATATCAGGTTTAATCCTTTCCTTACAAAGAGGAGTTTGGACTTCAGCTTGGCATATGGAGCAGAATGACTGCTTACTTGGAATTTTGGCCAGCCCAGTTTAAAAAGAAGTAGTAATCCTTTCCAGGCACAGTATGACAAAGAGCAACAACTGGAACAGTACTTGCAATTTTCTGTTCTCTACTCTGGTACATCTAGCCTCCAGCTCCTCTTTCACTTACAGCCAGCTTCTGGCAGGTACCTCGAACCAGAATCTCTGACTGGGTGGCCTGTCTTCCATGTTCCCTTAAGCCTGCTTAGTTCCTGATGGTGCTTTCTTGGGCTTGTGTCCTTCTACATTTAAGGAGCAAAATTCACAGTTATGACAGACTTTCCAAACTCAACTTTTGACCTTGTTCTCAATGAAAGATTTTAGGCATACTGAGCTCCTGTGCTCTGAATGCCCTCCCTGTATGGCTGCAGTGGTCTTTCCAGGTCTGGTAATTGTGGAACAAAAGGTCTGCCCTTTTTTTAAAGTGTCTGATATTGCTGCATTGCTTGCCAAGAGAAGTGCCCCTGTGCTCTGGGAGTGGGGTGATGTGGTACGCAGCTTTTACAATGTGCTGGTGTGCAATGTGGTTTCACTTGTAATATTTACCCATGAGGTTCCTCACTACTCCAATAGCAGGACTGCAGGCAATGCCAATGTCCTGTGTCAGAAACTGATGTTCCTCCAGCAGAGACTAAACCTGCTCTTACAGTTCAAGGTGTGCTCTGTGTGCTCATCGCTCTTTGGATCCAGTCTGCATCTGTCCAGACTTCATGAAGTAGATGAATGCTGTAATTTTCTTCCCCTCTTAAATGCTTTCCGGGAGTGCGAGTTGGTCAACTCTTTAGTTACAGCATTTCCCCAAACCTTAGGTGTACTTTAGTGCTAAAATGCTATTTTACTTTTTGAAAGTGAGGAGAGGGCAGTCACCAGCTGCAGGAGCCTGGAAACCTACTGGTAACTGTCTGCCTCATCAACATGCTGGCAACTATGTACAAGTACAACTGGGTATTTCTTCTTGTAATTCAAAGCTATCTTATTTGTCCAGCTTAGGGAAGCTCCCAGTTCTGAGAAATTTCAGACCCAGGTGCCTTCAGTCCTTCACTCCCTTAGGGAACATTCATACAGCTGGGTGCTCTTAGCTTCAGTACTCTCCAGGCATCTGTTTCCGGATCTATCCAGTCACTTTCTGTAGCAGTTAATAGAGGTTTATGGCACTGATGCTGTTGCAGGAAATGGGGAAAGTCAGCACATGAGTAAGTGTCCCTTTGGAAACCAGAGAACTGAGCATGTCTTTTGTTCCTCTTGAACCTGAACAAAGCATTGAACAAGGCAAATAAGGAGGCTTCTTTTTGTGGGACAGACAAGGGAGGTGCTGTGTGCTGCATTGAACACTCACCTAGGCAGTTCCCGGGGGAGTATAAAACTGTCTCTTAAACGTTACAGTAAAGGCTCTGCTTGCTCAAGAAGTGATCACATCTGTGGAAAGAGCATGTGTGAAACTGAGCCACTCTTGCTTTAAAGCTGAGATCATGTACTGCCACCCTGTGGGCCCAGTGCAACGCTGCTGCAGCAGGACCCACTTCTGTGTTGCACAGTTGTGGTGGAAGAGGCAGAATTAACCAGGATATAACTTCATACAGGACCCAGACTTAAGAGGCTGCAGTCCTGGGTGTCTGGTGCTTCCCATAGCCTGGGCATCTCTGCCATAATAAATAGTCAAGGCTTGCTTTAGGAATGGCAACATCAGGAGTTCAGTCTGTGTAGGACCATTACTGGGAGTGGTATTGGCCTGTCTGTTACTCTCTCTGCTCTACCTTGTATTTGGGTGTTGCCAAATGGGAGATTCCAGTTGAACACTAGACGGAAAATTTTCACAATGACTACAATCAGCTATTAGAATAATCTCCCCAGGGAAGTGATAGATTCCCCAGTGTTGGACACTTAAGATTTGGCTGGACATGGTGCTGGGCCATCTAGTCTAGGTCATGCTTTGCCGAGAAAGGTTTGACGTGATGATCCTTGAGGTCCTTTCCAACCTGGGATTCTGTGATGGAAGTCTGAAAAGTCATTTCGCTGCTAGGAGTGCTGGCTTTCCTGAGCGGAGCTGAAGGGCAAAGTCCCTCATTTTGTTCCTGGTAATTTGCTACCTAATCAGTGATGAGCTGGCCTGCTTTGTTCTTGTCCTGAGGTAGCCTTAAGCCTAACCTGCCTCTTTCTCCCTTCCTCCCTTTTCTTGCTACTGACCTGCTTGCCTGTTAACCCTGTGTGTACCACACTTGCTGCTATACATCTTCTTGACTTTCTGCGTGTGACTGGACCCCGCCTGTAGCATCAGGTAGGAAACCTCCCCATGCCTCTCAAGACAACCCTTAGTGCTGTTAGGAGGTTTAGAGCCTGGATGCTGTTAGATGCATGCTAGGTTAGTGTTGGTATGTAACTGACAGCAGTCATTAAGAAGCAGTCCTTGGGGACTAGCTGTCTTGTGGCTCTAGGGTTTCATTTTGGATAAGGGTGTGAACTGGTCTGTCAGCTGCTTCTCTGCTTAACATGGATTGATGCAACAGTCTGAGACATGATTTGGGTGTTACTGGTGCAGCCTATGCCTCCCTGCACCTAGATGTAGCTTAAGGGACTAGCTAACAAAATGGAAGAACCATTCTTGCTGTCATTATGACCAGTTTTTAATTAGGCACAGGATTTGCTATATTGAGAAGAGAATGACCAAATTGTGGGGGACATGACAGCACCCATACCTACCTGTCAAAAGCAGCTGTGTGTAATAAATTGCACTAAATCTTAGATTTGCCTTTGAATTTATCTAGAGGGTTAAGATGTCATTTCTTCCCTTCAGACTAAGGAAGAGCAGTCCCAGATCACCAGCCAGGTGACTGGGCAGATTGGATGGAGACGTGAAGGGATCAAATATCGTCGCAATGAGCTCTTTCTTGATGTGCTGGAGAGTGTGAATCTTTTGATGTCGCCACAGGGTAAGTAGGAGGTGTTGAGCTGGCATCCTTCTCCCTTTCAGGGCTTGTAAGTGAGCACTTGTGTAAGTGTTCTGAACTGTGTTTTTCTCTACACCAGGTCAGGTTTTGAGTGCTCACGTCTCTGGCAGAGTGGTGATGAAGAGTTATCTGAGTGGAATGCCAGAGTGCAAGTTTGGCATGAATGACAAGATTGTAATTGAAAAACAGGGCAAAGGGACTGCAGATGAAACGGGGAAAAGGTAAGAGACACTGGGGTAAAAGCCACTGCCACTAGGGACTCTCAGGGAAGGGCAGCAGTTAATAGCTTTTCTGATCTCATAGACAAAGCTGATCTCTTCTTCCTTCAGATGTTACTGCTAACTTTTCTCTGGGTAGAGCAGTTGTCTGCAAGCTACCAGCCTGAGGGCCTCAATACAGAGGGCTTCTCTCCAGCTCTTTTGAGTATTAAGATTCAAATATAGTGTTAAGTGTGGAGTTCTTGCAGCTGGAAACACTTCCCCTAGATGGACTTTTTTTCCCCAGAATTTGTGTCCCTAGCAATTCTAATCAGTACAAAGACTCTTATTCATAGGATGCAGTAGTAGTGCTCCTAAGGAACAGTAAAGGAATGCCTCTGACCATAACCTACTCTACCGGGACTGTGTCCAAACTAGAACAGCTGACAACTCTGGGTAAGCCCCTCCTGCTGACACACAGGGAGGGGGTCAGTGGCTCTGTGGGTTGGAGGGAGGCTTATTCCTTCTGGGAGCTCAGCTGCCTTCCTTCCCAGCTGTACCTCAGTCAGTACCTACATTAAAGCTGAAAAACAGGTCTAGTGCTTTTTCCAGCCTTCCTGCTTGGGGTGAAGAGATAAAAGCAAAGGGACTACCACTTTTCTCTCACTAACCATTTTTAACTCAACTCTGTCTCTCTCGGTTGTTTTTTTGTTTGGCTCTTTTTGCTGCCCCCCAGTGAATTGGGAAGGTAGATAATCTGCTTGAACTGTGTGTGCACTCTGCTCTCCCCCTGTTTCTTGCTTCATGTTGACTTGTGCATGTAAATTGGATCTCGGACACTTTCCATGATGGTTCCTGTAAATGGAGCTGAGCTGCTATTTGCCTTTTCTCTCAGAACCAGGCCAAGAGCTATCACCTCACTGTCACCTTTAAGCCATCTTTCTTATAACTGAATCTACATAGTAAAATGGATGAGCTTCAGGTGGCTACCCAGGGGGGATATATACTCTAGTGAAAATGTGACCTGCATAGACCTCTGAAGAATCAGTAATACTATCCCAGAGCTTCTGTGCTGTGATTGCCTTTGCTTTTAAATGTGCTATTTTCTTGAGTTACAGAAACACGGACACAGACTCTTGCTAGGTGGTTCTCCCTAGCTGTTGTTCTCTCATTGGCAAGAGCTTGGAGATGTTACTCTTTAGAAGCATTTATTTATGAGGTGACCAAAAGGGACAGCTGCTGCTGGTTTGGGTTTTTTTTTTTTTTGTTTTTTTTGGGGGTTTTTTTTGTGTTTTAGTGTGTGGCAACACCAAGCCCTGAGTAGTGCTGCCTGAGACCTTGTCCTGGGTTCAGCACAGATCTGGAGCAGTGCTAGGCTGCAGGGCTTTCCCAGCAGTTTTCAGAAGAAATAGGAACTTCTGAGCTAACAGTGGCTGTCATCTGGGCAACAGATTAGGAAAGAATAACTCCCAGTTACGAAGCACAGACTATACCACTGGGTTGTGTAACTAAACAGCCAGTCAGCCTGGGGTCACTCTGCTTCCTGTTTGTGCAGGTAATGCTGGCTTCTGGGACAGCTGAACCTGCCTGTAGTGCTTATACTATCTCAGCACACTTGCATGGTTGTCCTGTTCCTCCCAGCAGTTGAGGTAGCCTAGATATTACAGTGCTACACCACTGCTGCTGCCTTATTTTCTGGTCCATCTCAGTATCTGAGAGTTCTCAGCTGACCTTGGGACCTGTAGCAAGGAAGGTGTTCTCAGAGACCAGAACCCAGCAGCAAGCAGGGTTGTTCAGTGCTGGCAGGTTAGCCTGGTGCGCCTAGAAGGACAGATGGTAGCTGTGTAGATTTTTAGAAGTGAGAGATGCAAACTTTTATGGCATAATATTGTCTTTGGTGAAGGGGTTCATAATCAAACCACCTGCTAGCAGTGTGGAACTCAACAGCTGTGAAGAGGTTTCTGACCAGAAGACCCTGAACCTGGCAAGTCCTGGCTGTGTGGCAGTGGGATAGCTTTGTGGACAGGAAAGTGTTTTATCCCCTTTTGAACTGTGCTGTGAGAAGACTTGGGCTAGCAGAGTTGCCTTTGCAGTTCTGAAGTGCTACTGGCAGGCAGACCTAAGCATTGTGTTGCTGGCTATGACAAAAGGGTGCTCCTTTTAATCTCCCTCCTCTCCTCAGAGAGGAGGGAGAGGATTCTCACAAACAAGCTCCCTAAAATATGATTTTTGTGGTGGTGAAACAACAGAAGTCTGAGCCAAGAGGCTGCTGACCCGTGAATCTCCCTGCCTCCCCATTTCCTGGACACCTGTGATGGCAACATGCTCTGTAGAGTAGTTTCTGCCTGGGCAGACTTTGCACCAAGATACCAGGGCTGCTGCTTGCACTTGTTTAACTGTGTCTTGTGTTTTTAGTGGCAAACAGTCAATTGCCATCGATGACTGCACTTTCCACCAGTGCGTGAGACTCAGCAAGTTTGATTCTGAGAGGAGCATTAGCTTCATTCCACCAGATGGAGAGTTTGAGCTCATGAGGTACTGGGGGGGGGTATGAACAGGCTGGTGTTGGCATTTGCTTGCTGCTACAGTAATGTTGCTGCTCTCAGAAAGGCTTGCAGCCCTTGAGCAGCTAACAAACATGCCCTTGCTGCCTTGTTTTCAGAGTGGAATCTGTAGGGTGTCCCACAAATCCTTCTCTTAGAACTGTAGTAGTGGCCCAGCTGCATGGTTTTCTTTGCCACAACCATAATGTTGGATGTGGGTTTCCTTACACCTTAGCCTGCTGTATTTTATTAGTGCTTAAAAAAAAATAAAACTGGTGTCCTTGAACAGGGCCATTGGAAGGAACCACATATAAAACTTGGGACTCAAGAATTCATCACTACCCTACAGTACCATTAGATCTTGCTGCTGCTTCTTCCTGGGATGGCTCCCTTTCTGGCTGATGTTTCTAAGCTCTTCCCTATATGCAGAGGCTGTACTACAATTTGAAACTGTAAGGGAATTAACTCCTTCTTAGAGTTCACTGTTGCTTCCATCCCTGCAGATATCGAACCACTAAGGACATTATCCTTCCCTTCCGTGTGATCCCATTGGTGCGGGAGGTGGGTCGGACCAAGCTGGAAGTTAAGGTGGTGATCAAATCAAATTTCAAACCTTCCTTGCTGGCCCAGAAAATAGAGGTAAGAGAATAAAAAACTATGGTCTCTTGTGCTTGAGAATTGTACCTCTGCTTTGTCCCCTGCTGCAGAGTGCTTATAGGTGATTCTGTGAGTCCTCAAGCTTGTACAGAACTAAAAGAGTGAACTGGAAGCCTCACAGATGGTGGTGCTGCTGTGCTGTGGAAGGGAACTGCTGTAAAGCAGGGAGGTGGAAGTTGTTTTCAATTGCACAGCCACACTGGCAGAGGCCTCATTCCCTGCAGCTACTGTTCACATAATGTCTTGGCTACTGTGAAAAGTTTATGTTCTTTTCTCTGTGTGATCTGCTGGTGTGTCAGACAGGCAGCAGGCTATAAGCTGGGTAGGACAAGCTAAGGGTGGCTTTGCAGCTTAGCCACTTCTGGGAGAGGCTTGCTGCTGCAAAGCTAGGCTGTTCAGAGCCTGGTGCAAGCAGGCCAGCCTTCTGAGCTCATCTGCCTGACACTAGGCAGTTCAGGCTGCAGGAAACCTGGCCTGTTCCTTATTGACTGTTTGGATTCTGAAAATGTGTTTGAACTTTTAATTCAAAGCAAGAAACCAGAGAGTTAGCCTAGGATGCCCCAGAACGTCAGTGGTAGCTGGTGTTCTCTTGAGATGGGAGAGAGAAAGCAGAGGGGTCCAGGGCAGGTGGTCTTACCCTGAGACTGCACAGAGTGCCCAGGCTGCAGTCTTCATGCCCGTGCTTACCACACTCTGCCTTCCAGGTCCGGATCCCAACACCCCTCAATACCAGTGGAGTGCAAGTCATCTGCATGAAAGGGAAAGCAAAGTACAAGGCCAGTGAGAATGCCATTGTCTGGAAGTAAGTGAGCATTTTGGATCTGGGGTGCTGCAGGGGAAGGGCTTTGGGAGGCAGAATCTGTTTAGTGCTCCTCTCTGCCCTGAGCACACATAGTGAAGGGGACAATAAACTCTGGCACCTGCTCACTTCTGGGCTTTCCCTGATAGGATAAAACGAATGGCTGGAATGAAGGAATCCCAGATCAGTGCAGAGATTGAACTGCTGCCCACCAATGACAAGAAGAAGTGGGCTCGGCCCCCAATTTCCATGAACTTTGAGGTGAGTCCCTGTCTGCCTTCCAGGGTGCAGCTAGCCTTGGAGTAGCTTTGTCAGTCCAGTCCCTTCTGCCCTCATGGGAATTGCATGCACATGAGTGCTACCTGCCCAAGCTGGCATGTGGCTCTTCCTAACATGAGGGCAGCCTAATGGCAAAGCCAATGGATAAAAATGGCCCTTGAAGCCACTGGAGTCTGCCAGCATGCATGCAGGGAATAGGGAAGGGAACTGTGGCTCTTGGTGTCCATTTCTAGATGCATAACCCACAGGTTCTAGGGCATTTGTATATGGAGAACATCTTACCCCTCAGTTCCAATGCTCTGTTGCTTTTCACTTTCTCAACAGGTCCCATTTGCACCCTCTGGGCTGAAGGTGCGCTACCTGAAAGTCTTTGAGCCAAAGCTGAACTACAGTGACCATGATGTGATAAAATGGGTGAGGTACATTGGCAGGAGTGGGATCTATGAGACCAGATGCTAGCCCCAGCAGGCTGGTGGGCTCCTTCTTCTCCAAGCCATCCTCCGCCTCTCCTCAGTCGTCAGCTACATTCAGAGAAAACATCTGCCTGGCCCCTCTACGCAGATTGAAAGACCCTGTGGCTCACCTTGGGAGTGGACTCACCTGCCTGTGCTCAGTTACCACCCTTGCTGCAGATGAAGTTCAGAACCCAGTCGGATGCAGGGGTGCAGCCAGCCTCCTGCTCCCCGTCCCAGGGTGAGGAAGGGCTAGTCTAACTCACATCCTCGTGATCTTTCTAGGGAACGTCCACCATTAAACTCCTCTTCTGTTGGTGTCTCACTACTTGCATCATATCCTAGTATTTTTGAAGTTCTTGTGCATATGTACCCGTAGAATAGACCTAAACATAGACTGGACAAATCTGAGTTGAAGTTACTCTGGCTTCTGTACTAGCTATTGCTGTTGTGGTAGATGTTGCTGGCCAGTTCGAGATGCCTGGGGTGGTGAGTTTGTCGGGCCTCGACCAGAGGAGAGGGTGGGCTCGCCAGGTCTTGTCACCGCCTTCTATTTCTTGCAAAGTTGTCAGTATAGAGTCCTGCTGTGGGAAGGTTTGTGACCAAAAAAGGATGAGGGTTTAGGCTCTTGCTGGTGTGTATGTGGGTTGCATGGCATTTCAGGCCCTTGGAGCACTTACCCCCACCACTTGCTACTGGCTGTAGCCAGTCTGTCCTTTCCAAAACAATTGGAAATGTGGCCCCTCTGTCCCAGGGACTGTGGGCCTGCTGAGCTCTGTGAGGGTGTGAACAGGGTCTGTCCTCGGGGAATCTAACATGTAGTTGGCAGTAAGAGCCCCCTGCCCCAGCCCACCCTCTCCACACTTCTACCAAATGCTTCTGGGTCATAGGAATGCTGCTGCTACCCACAATCCTGCTTCTGGTAGTGTGGTCTCAATTTTGTACACTTTGTGATTTGTCCAGCTCTGAATCTAATAAAGTATGTAGAATGGAGAAGGCTACTTGTGCTGCTGTTTGGGACTTGGGGTGTGAGAGCCTGATCTGTGCCAATGTCTCTGGGCTTGTGCCTGTGGCTTCCCCAGCCCTGGGCTGCCTCTGGGTTAGTCGGTGGAAAGAACAAGTGATGCTTTGGACTCCAGCTGCTGGTGCAACCCCCCTCCGGCGAAAGGAGG
>NW_009916424.1:405-849 GCF_000696875.1 Nestor notabilis | reverse complement strand
TGTTTTGGGGTGTTTTCAGGGTGTTTTGGGGTGTTTCAGGGGGTTTTGTGAGCGTTTTTGGGGTGTTTTCAGGGTGTTTCGGGGCGTTTGGCAGCATTTTTGGGGTGTTTTGGGGTGCTTCAGGAGGTTTTGGCGTGTTTGGGAGCATTTTTGTGGTGTTTACAGAGTGTTTCAGCATGTTCGGGAGCACTTTCGGGGTGTTTTGGGGGGCTTCAAGACATTTTGGGGTGTTTGGGAGCGTTTTTGGGGTGTTTGGGAGCAGTTTTAGGGTGCTTTGAGGGCTTGGGAGCATTTTTGGGGTGTTTCGCGGGGGTTTTGGGGTGTCTAGAAGCATTTCTGGGGTGCTTTGGGGTGTTTAAGGGGGTTTTGGGGTGTTTGACTGTTTTTAGGGTGTTTCGGGGGGGATTGGGGTGTTTGGGAGCATTTGTGGGGTGTTTCGGAGCG
>NW_009916424.1:0-217 GCF_000696875.1 Nestor notabilis | reverse complement strand
TTTTTGGTTGTTCGGGAGCGTTTCTGGGGTGTTTTAGAAAATTTTGAGGTGTTTCGGGGGGGGGTTGGTGTGTTTTGGGGTGTTTCAGGGTTTTTGGGGGGGCTTTGGGAGTGTTTCTGGGGTGTTTTCAGGTGTTTGGGAGCATTTTTGGGGTGTTTTGGGGTATTTGGGAGCATTTTTCGGGTGCTTTAGGGGTGTTTTGGGTGTTTGGGAGCAT
>NW_009916423.1:0-3455 GCF_000696875.1 Nestor notabilis | reverse complement strand
GGCAGGGGGTTCGCTCGCTCGGGCTGTAGCCCTTGGTCGGCAAATGCACTTTGATTTATGTAAGGAGATCAGAGCCTCATTTACTAATGCACCGGCAAATCTGGGACCCGCCACTCCCCCTTGGCCATGGCATGCAAGATCCCACCTTAGCCTCCGGGACAGGGCAGGCCCACAGGATGATGCCTGCGGGATGGTGCCCCGGCACATGCCAGGAATCACGATGCTGAGCTGGGTGTGCACACAGAGCAACCCCGTTCATTCCCTTCTCCAGACCCACAGATACTCCCCGCCTGTTCACAGCTCCTCCATAGCCGCTGCTGCGGGATGGCACACTTGCTGCACAGGGAGTTTTCGGACCCTGACACCTTTTTGGACCCAGGCAGGAGCTTGAGGGTCATTAAACTCCAGGAGGGACCACCCACAGTAGGGAATGCGCACAAACAGCCCCAAAGAAAGGATGCATTGGCCTTTCCCTCCTTCTCCTCATAAGAGAAGAGTTCACTGCTGATCCCATCCTCCTCAAACCTCATTTGGCACCCAGAGTTTGGGATTTCCCACCCCTGGTCTGCCGGAGATGGACATACTGAGGTCACCAACCACAGTGGCACAGCCACACACCAGCTGAGGAGCAAACAGGCTTTTACAGTTCTGCCAGGGCCAGGTTTCCTACAGACACCATCAGGCTGTCCCCCTGCTCCTGCTCCACTCCCTTAAAAGTAATAGGATGATGAGGAGGAAGGGGGAATCTGGACCACTGCACAGCCCAGGCAGCCAATGCAATTCCCTCTCCACTCCAAAACTGCTCCATTTCCATTTTGCAGCAGTAATTAAAAGCTTGGAAAAGGAGCATCTGGGGCCATCCCTCTGCATGCCAAGATGCACCCGAGCAAGTGAATGTGAGTGCGTGCAGAGAGCACTGGGAGACCCTCAAAACTGGGAGGAAAAAAGCCCAGCCAGGCTCTGCACACAAGGAAAAGACAAGTGATGCCTTGGGAAGAGTTATGAGGAGGTGAGGGAAGATGTCCCTGTGTGAACACTGTGCCAGCACTAGCCTGTCCTCACCAAAATGGCAGGGGGCAAAGCGCGAGCCCGTGAGGGCTCTCCCTGCATCTGTCCTGGGAAACCCTGACGTTGTGCTGCCAAAATTAAGAATCAAATTACTTAATAGGTTTTTCAGCACATCAATAAATCTTGTTATGCCTTACAGCCATGGCTGGGAGTGCCTGGATTAGACCAGCAATCTAATCCAGATCTAATCCAGATCCAGCCCGCTCCCTGCAATCCCAGCTCTGGAGCCTCCAGGAGTAATCCCTGCTGGCAAACCTGCTGGGAGATGCCCTGGGATGCAGCATTCCCAGGGGATCCACGGTATTTTGTGTCATTCCCTCTCACGAGACTAAGCCACCCCAGGCTTCGACAGCATTTCCTCTTCTCCCCTCCCGCTGGGTTTCACAGAGCCTTCGGCATGCTGGCAGCCACCCTGGGACCATCCCCATCCAGGTCACCTTATGGCGTGATCACCATCGCACTTTAGGAGAGCTGCTGGGGGTACCCCACGTGCTATAGAATACCCTGGGAAGGCTCCCGGGGCTGACAGATGGAGTCATGCAGGATGGAGAGGCGCAAGTACCCCACCACTAACTTTAAGGTGTCCGCTCATATTTGGGGGAGCAAAAGCAAGCTGGGGAGGGAGGCCACAAACAACTATCCCTGCACAGCTGAGGTGTGACCCCAGGGCTCAGCTGTCACCAGGCCAGCCAGAGCAGCTCCGGTGTGTTACAGCAGGATGGAGTCAGGGCAAAGTCCATCCCACCTGTGACACACTGCCCTGTTTCCTGAGCTGGCAGGGCTGGCCGAGCCATAGGGTGCTGCATCTCCCTGCAGAGCACCCTTGGGATCCTTGGATCCCCGGCACTGTGGAAGGGAATGCTTTTGGCAACATGCTACTTGGCTTCCTCATCAGTGGGTGCATGTGTGAGCCTTGACCCGGCATTGCTTCATGCTCCCTGGGTACATGCAAGCGTCTATTCCAGGCCTTGTGAGCTTCACCCTCTGTCACCCCAAACCTCCCACCAGCACCAGGAACCCCAGGAGAGGGGCCAAGGCAGCTGGTGTGTATGTGCAGGGGCTTGTTTCCCCCCCCTTTATTTCTGGATGAGCATGCCTGCCATCTGCATTTCTTAGCCTGGTTCTGTTATCCTGCTTGTGGGAATCTGTTTGTTTTGGGGCTGCAGGGTTTTTTTGGGTGGTTCTGTCTCTTCCTTTAGCTGTATTTGGCTGTGGGTGGTTTACTCAGCCAGGCTGCACGGCCCCATCTCCCCACACGTGCCTGGCATGCCTCTGTGTTTGTTTTCATGCGTGTGTGAGCATTACCCACAGGTGCTTCCTCCAGTCTCCACACTCTTTTCCCTCCTGTGTGCATGTGTTTACTTGCCTTTCACGGTCTTTCTAACCCCATTCATATCTCCATCCATTGCAACACAGTCTCTCTCAGTCTCATTTCTCAGCCCATCACCTCAGTGTCTCTCTTTCCACTCATGGCCTGCTGCTACTGTGCCCATGTGGTGTGGTGAAGGGGCATAGAAGGGCGAAGAGGGACCCAGTGGGGTGCTGCCTGACTCTCCTCCCAGCTCTGCGTTCCAGGCAAGAGCAGAGAGGGCAAAGGGAGCCTAATGGGAAGAGGAGGAGGTTGACACCTTGCAGGAAGCTCCTTGCAGGTAGCTCTGGCTTCTGGCAGACCTCAGGGGACAACACAACCCCCAGAAAAGATGGGACATCTGGAGTGAACCCCCCAGGGAAACCAGACAAGTTGTCCCAGCAGCTTTCCCATGCCTGAACTATTGCCCTTGGCCGTATCCTGCACAGTCTGCCAAGGTCCATGCTGCTGCTGAGCCCACATCAGCCCAAGGAAATTGACACACACATGCACTCTGTGATGGGCCCCATCACAGCAGAACCTTTGATGCTGGTGATTTGTGGCTGAGGGAGGGCTGAGCCTGCTGGACACATACTGCTACAGATTGAGGACCAGGAGTCTG
The DNA here is from genome assembly GCF_000696875.1 of Nestor notabilis. NCBI lineage: Eukaryota > Metazoa > Chordata > Aves > Psittaciformes > Psittacidae > Nestor > Nestor notabilis. The sequence goes on along the minus strand of NW_009916423.1, from coordinate 417 downwards.
CATCCCAAGTGCCAACAGCCAGATGACGTGCTCCAGCTGCCCCCTTCTCTCTACAGCCATGCGAGCATGGGGTGCCAGGCTCGCAGCACATGGCATCACCCTTTACTTTGTGAGAAGTCCCATTCGCGGCTGAATGACATCAGATGGGATTTGTCTTTCTGCTAAAAGGCAGATCTGTTCCCGAGCTGACAACCTGCTCCACTGGAGGCCTTGGCAGGTGCTATGGGGTGAGCAAGGTGCCCTACCTGAGTGCAAACTGGGGCAGCCCTAGGACCACCCTGCATGGCAGGTAGAGAGTAGGGCTGAGGGCGAGGGGCTGGACAAAGACCTTTGGGATGAGAAGGGCAAGGACACCCTTCCTGAAGCCTCACGAGGGGGACAAGCTGTTTTGGGGTGTGTGTGTAGCTGCAGGAGTGG
>NW_009916422.1:7182-70565 GCF_000696875.1 Nestor notabilis | reverse complement strand
TCGTTACTGTTTCCCAACTGGACACTGAGCCGTTCACCACAACTCTTTACGTGTGGCCGTCCAGCCAGTTCTTTATCCACTGAGTCGTCCATCCATCAAATTGGTGTCTCTCCAATTTAGAGACAAGGATGTCATGTGGGACAGTGTCGAACACTTTGCACAAGTCCAGGTAGATGACGTCAACTGCTCTGCCGCTGTCCATCAGTCCCGTAGCCCCATCGTAGAAGGCCACCATATTGGTCAGGCAGGATTTCCCCTCAGTGAAACCATGCTGGCTGTCACCAACCACCTCGTTGTTTTTCATGTGCCTCAGTATTCTTTCCAGGAGAATCTGCTCCAAGATTTTTCCAGGCACAGAGGTGAGACTGACTGGTCTAAACTTCAACCTGTTTCACCGGTAACAGGTTTAGTGCATTTGCTTGGATCTCCACTCAAGAAGGGTGACAAAATCCAGGCTTCTATCCCAGATTTTTCAAATATGAAGCTTTCTGAAACAACGTCTGGGGGTCTTACTGTCTGAGATTCATTTTAGGCATATCTTTAATTCTGCAATATTATGAAATTATTTTTGTGACTCTACTTTAAACACTAAATGTGTCAACTTGAACATCCATCCAGCTTGCTTTGAAATGCTCTTCAGTTTACACTATAAAATTATAACAGATCTACCACTCTTACAAGCATTTAAGCTTTATTTAACTAACTTACTGAAGTCAATCAGACTATTAGGGGCACAATTCGAAACACTTGAAATAAGCATCTTATCAGAAGGCTGGGAAAGAGGTGAGAAAGAAAGAACCAGTTTCACCTAATTTGAGACAACTAACTAAAGTAGTAAATAAGGCATTCAGTAATCTTAAATTATTTTATACAATGAATAAAGCAAAGAAGGTATCTCCAGAGACTAATTCATCTTAAACCACTCTTAACTGGCGTTGTCACACACCACCAGCCCAGTATTTCAGTGAAAGATTCATAAATAATATCGGAATCGAGTCATCTTTTTCAGCGGCTTCTTGATTACCATTCACACCAGAATTAGCATATCAAGGTAGGAAGAAATACATTAATATTTATAATCTCCATTCCTACATGGAAGCTTAAATGAAGAATTTGCAAGAATGTGGGGGACTAACTTACAAATATAATTTATATGCTTAAGCAATACCTTTGAGCTTAAGTTCTGCTGGTGCAGATGGCTTTGATGGAATGAGAAAGCTATGTCTATGATCATGTCATTTCTGTGAGATATCATTGAAATAATGGCAACAATTACCCTAATTGGTTGTACGGACAAAGAGTGCAATCCATGGAGCCCTTGGAAAGAGCAGCTAGGAAACAAGGGGAAGAACGCAGCTGAAGCTGACTGAACAATGGCAGTGCACATGAGCCAGCTAGGCAAGCATTGCTTGGGCAACGTTTTGGCACTTGGGGACATGTGAACTGCCAGGACTTCCTTCCTCTCACCCTGAAAACTTTCAGTGACAAAGTTCCCAGCCACTGCCCAGCAGCTCCTCGTCATTGCCAAGGCCTTCCTCTCCCTAGTCACTGGCTCAAAGGACTACAGGGAAAGCTCTACCAGTGGGTATCCTGCTATCCATAGGCATCAGACTTTCCACAGAGAGGTTTAGGGAGGAAACTAATTTGTCTTCATTATTCCTCCCCCTAAGTCTCAGACAGCTATGCATTGCCATACACACTGTCTCAACATCACGTGGCCCTTCTTGGCCATTCCTCTGTCTTAAAAAGACTGGGAAATATGGCATACCACTTCTTGAATGAAGAGAGGAACGCCTATAATCCAGGAGGTTTTCAAAGTTGTCCACCTTCCTCAGGTGTCCACCTTTCTCCATTGATTAGATAGAAGGTATTTCCCATAGGAGGACAGGATTAGCCCTCCTTCCCAGTCATAGGTAACAAAAACTTAGACGTATTTGCACTCAGGTTAGGTAAATACCATAATCATACCAGATCCCACCTCTAAATATTTCACAGGGGTACAGTAACATTTTAGTACATCATTTATGTTTGTCCCATTATGGAAAATACCCAGCTGATTCCTGCATTTTGCCTTGTAACATGTGAATGGACTAAAACTAACGGTATGTCATCACATTAGAGCAGCTGGTCCACCTCAGACTAAGCAGCATCTGTTTTGGTTCTAATAGTTGTGGGTACAGGGAGTATGAGAAAAGGGAGTTTTCTGGGAAGGAGAAAGAAGGGGAGGTTAGGGAACACAGGAAAAACAGAACAAGGAGGAGAAGATAAGAACATCACTGAAAGCAACTATTACTGCAGCTGAAGATTAATGATTGTTCATCCACAAGCACTCTACAACCTGAGGTAAGTGGAAAAAACTGGAGATACTACTCAATAGCCAGTGTAGCCCTTTGAAGACATAAAAAGCAGTACGCTGATGTTCCCACTCAGACATATAAAACCAATGTGATATATGTAGCTCTTAAGTGTTGCTGCAGTATAAAAGTTTTATTGCTGCTTTGGCTTCAAGAAAGCTACAAACCTCAGTTTAGGAATTGCAAGCCCCTGTAAAAGCGGTTATGAAAGGCATTTTTCCTAATCACGTTAGCAAACCGTTCTCTCCGTTTTCCCTCTCATTAAAAAGCTTAAATATTTTACGGCTATAGAGTACAGGCTTATGTCCAGATTACCCTTCATTAAATGACTTTTACAGTAGCTGGATACAAGCCTTTTCTATTATTATACACCAGCTAATTACATCTCCTTTGTTTTCATTTCATCATTTTAAACAAAGCTTTTAGGGACCCAGCCACTCTGTGAGAGGTGTTGCCAAGCTGAACACATTTCCAGCAAATCCCAGCTGGGCTGCATTCATTTCATCTGATGGTCTCTGCAACATGAAGAAGCTTCTGCAAAAAAGAAAAAAAGAAGGGAGGGGGTAGAACAGGGTGGAAGGAAAAGAAAAATAACAATGTCCAACCTACAGTGCTCTTACGGTGGTTTAGTGCAAAGACGACTTCTCACTGGGGAAAAATCCAGCAGGATGTCAGTGAGAAGTGAAATATGATGTACAGTGATTCTAAACATCACTGCTAAGCTATGTGAACAACCAGTTCTATCACGCATTTTCTGCTTTCTGACAGCATTGCTGTTTTCAGATTACCCCAGTAATGTTTCCAAAGTGTATTATTATATTCATGGCAAGAAGGAGGGAGGAGGCCTGAAAATTACTTCCCCCCTGGCAATGAATTGTCATTTAGGTCCCAAGTTGAGCCAACTCTTTGCATTGCCTGGGAAGCCAAGGGAGCCAACAGAAAGATATGATTTCCCCAGAGCTGGGAAGCCAAGGGAAATGATCAGGCATCTGAAGTGTCCCCAGTGTGCAAAGAGCATTAGCAAAAGACTCTGCTAAAGAGAGATGTTTTTCAGTATCTGTGCAAATAAAATCTACATTTAAATATTATTTTAATTACTCATTCTCATCCATGATACACTGAATAATCAAAATAAGCGTACCAGGAATTATAATGAGATTCATTATGTGTATTTGCACGTACAGAGAAGTGTATCATTCCTTGTGAACAGTATGTAAGATGACTGGCCCTTGGGCCACAGGGCTTACAAGCCCACGTGTGACATGATGCACAAGCCAAATGAGAAAGGAAATTGTGCAGCACTCCATAAGTGCCTCCATTCTCCTTTTCACATGGGCATTTTGTAACTCACCTTCAATTCTTTTAAGCCTTCCTTGATCATGTGTCCTTTTAGCCTTCCTTGAGCAGATCATATTCAACCAGCCCATTGAGGGAAGTTTTGCATACTCGTGCTATCCACATTCTTTGAGCTTGTGAGTCCTACCTTTTAGTTTCTACGTTTGCAGTTGTGGCCATGTGTAAAGCCTTGTAGGATTTAGTGGTTATAAAATCCCCAAAGAAAATAAGTTTAGAGATCTTCCATTGCTGTCAGTCTAAAAGTTTATAGGATTCTAAAGGGACTGTGTTTTTTTAAAACTTTCTAAAGTTCTTAGAAAAACATGTAACTGCTAAGGAATTCAGTAGAAAACTCAGAAGACTGAAAATATGACCTTATCTCTACAGAGTATCACAGGATGGTTCATCTTCTATCAAAATCTGTGAAGTTTTTCTGTGACTTATACTGCCATCACATATTCTTACTGTCTATCAAGCATCACATACTCTTGCTATGTATTTATGGGGAAACAGTCCTTGCCTCCTAGCTGCTTTCCCATGTAGACAGGGGAAGAAATGAGTTGGCAAAGGCAGCAGATATAACAGACTTTCTTCAACCTTCATATCTTGTAAAAAGGCTATGCACGGGTTGTTGTCTTCATGCTTTCCCATCCCTATTCCAGGTCATTCTTCTGCTAAAAAGATCCAGGCTAATCATTCTTCCCAAAAATCATCTCCAGCTGCCTAAAGAGTCCATCATCGCTCTTCATCCCAAGCATTGCCAGAGCAGTATGACCAGTACACTCATAAAGATCAATTAGACAGTAAGTATATTGTATGCACGCTGCTCCAGAAACTCTCTTCTCTCCACCCACTTCACCAGCCCTTTTTCCTGATACTGAACTTGATGGACTGCTTCAAAAAGACCTGTGAGGTGAGAAGGCACCTTTACGTCCCACCAACAGAAGGCAGGAAGTCACCTTGCATCCTCTTTATCCACAAAGCTTCAACCCCATTTGCCTCACACAACAGCAAAAAGTAAGCACAAGCTTCCTCCCCCGTCTTTCAGATGCATGAAATGTAAAAGGGAAATGAAAAACACTCTGGCAGAAATGCAGCTCTGCAACCTCCCCAGCCAGGTTACCTTTCCAAATCATGCTTGGTTTCCAGAGGTACTTGTTCATGGAAGAGAAAAATATGGAAATCGCACTCACTTCTGCCCATTTTCCTCTAAAAATAAATGACCTCCTTTCCCTTTCCAGCCCAAAGGGAGAGGGCTAATCATGTAACGGGTCCCCCAAAAGCCTGTGTCCTTGTCGCCATCCTGTTGCACCAGCTTTGGCAGCAGAACAGCAGGAGTCTTCTGCAGCTGCTGGAGAGCCTGCCCTGCCTGCCCAGCTTTGCCTCTGCTCCTGCTACTTTGCTGCTATATGTGCAGTATAAATACCAAAAAAGGAAAATCCTGTCAAGTAGACCATTTCCGATTATTTGGAAATTAGCAACCTTTATACTATTTCTAAAACAAATTGTTTCCATTATCAGAACATTGCAATTCTGTATGCATCCACGAGAAAACACCCCACAAATGTATTTCTTGCTTTAATACATTGTTGTTTTTTCCCTGTGAACAATTTGTCTCCCTTTTTCCTGAGATTCCATTCAACAGAAATATAATAAAAACTCAGGTACAAACAGACTGTTTGCAACTATTTTTTTGTGCCCTTCAGTACCTGCAGAACAATTTGTTCTCCTTAATTTCAAAAGAGAGCAACAATTAGTTAAGCTAATGAGAATTACAGGGGGGAAAAAATGAAAGTACTTCAAAGCATTTCTGACCTATGAAAAAAAATCTTATTTTGGTCCTGATGCTTAAAAAAACCCAAAAAAAAACCAAACCCAACTCTTATCTTTCCATAAATAGTCTTACTGAAGCTTTACCCTTAAAACGTATTCCCAGGATAGTGGATTTGGCAAACGCAGGCCTCAAAATGCAGCTGTATTGATGAACTTATTTTAATATGTGCGTTTGTTTGTAAAGTCCTTTGTTAAAGGAGGGTATTATCACTAAGCTGGAAGCTAAGAGGTAAGCCCAGAGTGCTACCCAGTAGCAAATGGGGCAAATGTTTATATTTTTGACAGCAGCACACAGGCATTGACTTTTTGACTGTTGCTTTACTAAGAAGAAGAAGAAAATAAAGAAAGTGCATTCACTGGTCCAAATATCCCCCTTAGCAGAAAAAGGCCTGCAGAGAGAAGAAAACATATAAAAATGCACTGAAGCAAAGTAATGTTCCTTGAAGCTGGCTGAGCCTCTTAACTATGCTCCTGAGATTATATCCCGAGGCGGCAGGGGGCATGGTTAAGAGCAATTCTCCCTGGCTCCGAAAGAACGAAGGCAAGTGTCAGCACTGCCATGAAATCATTTCATGGATGATTGCTCCCAGGATGACTGCAAGCAGCAGTGACATGAGTCTGGACATTGTGCTGGTGAGGAATCACCCCTAATGGCTTTCCATCTGATCCCTGGCAGCAGAGGTCAGTTCAGCCACTACGCGAGGTCACGGATCTGATGTGTCAGCGTGCAGCCAGCTCATGATGAGGACACTTGTTGCACTGTACAACCAAGGTTGACAAAGGGTGTGGTGGAGCTTAAGATACCACACAAATCTGGCAGGCTTCCCTGTACCCTGTTAATTCACTGATCATGTACTTTATAGAGAACTATTGTGTGGGGTTTTCTTGGTTTTGAGGACTGAATTACAGCTTGATCGTCCTGTTAACAAGGGACAGATTAACATGAGCCATCATAATATAAAAGGACTTTTTACCTTCATATTATGGCAATTATTTTGTCTCCGATACTCTTTTCAGCATGTGCTAACCTGGTCTAGAAATCATGGACCAGTCTTGCACATCACTAATATCATCTCTCTCCTTACCGCCAAGGACATTGTGTGCTTACTCACAAAATTTACATTAGTATAATTAAAATTGGTTTTCAAATTGATTCAGCCTTTAGCTAGCACAGTTTCTCTGCACAAGGATGCTTTCATCAGCTTACTATCGAGTTATAGCAGCTAGCACAGGATTCCAACCTATGAAGCATTCGAGTTGCTCACTAGTTGCCAACTGTCAGCTGAACCATGACAACAGATTATAAACCCATTCCTGGACTGCCTCTAGTGCCCAATAAAATGCTTTTAAAAGCCTCACTCTCACTCCTTTGACCAGCTTTTCAAGACAACACTGCACCCTGGGGCATGCCAAGCATAGCTGGGACTCCTCAAGCTTGCTCTCAGAGTCAGCACAGCAGCTCCCCCCATTCCACTTACATTCCGCCAACAAGCTTAGCACCTTCAGCTCTTTTCCTCTTCACTGCACAATGCAACAGGCCTGGAAATCAACCTCTTGATGGATACCAGTGGCTATTAAGAGTGAATGAGAATTCTAATTACAAGCAGTCACATTGTGAATGGGGTTAATTTTCCTACACTCCCTGAAGGACATCAGGAAGTGAGAGAAGGGAGACATATGCCCTGAAATCCCAGAATGGCAAAACAATTTCCTTTCTGAGTTGTATTCTGCCACTCCTCGTGAAAGAGATGACAAGAACAGGATGACCACTGGTGCAAATGCACTTCCACACTCAGAGGCATAGCAAGGGCAGCTAGAGATAGATACTTACACTGTATGTGTAAGTGGGAGGTGTGTTGTGGGTGGACAACAAGCCTCCTGGTTTTCTGCTCCTGCCATTTTCCTGTATTCTCCGCTGTCTTCTATCTTTTTCTGTATTATCCAATCTTCTTGCATGTTCCTGTGGGCACTCAGAATAACTGCTGGTGACAGTGCACTGTCAGGCAGCCGCAGAAACAATAGGAGTCCAAAGAGAAGGACAAGGGAGAAGCTGCTCGGGACAGACAGTTCTCACCATTTCTTCTTCATATGCACATCGCAGCCCTCAGCACCTGAAGCCACCTCTGATACCCCAGCCTCCTGTCTACACATATCCTGTATGAGCTCTGACATGGAAAGTAACAATATCAAACCGGAAAACTCATCCTGGCATGCAAGAGATTATATTAGAAAAGGATCTATAGTGGAATCCTAACATGATACCCATTAAAATCAATAGAGACTTTAATTTTTAATTAAACATCAGTAAGTATGGCTTAGATGCTGTAAGCAGTGAAACATTCACATGTATTTTACTCATATTAGTAGTCCCATGAGGTTGGAAGATCACATTTCTCATGCAAAACAACATCAACCTTTCCACCAGTATTATCTGTAGTTTTTAAATAGCAGTACCTACATGCTAAGAATGGGATTCATCCCACTTTTAGTACTGAATGTCTAAAACCTAGGTGTCTAGTCTGAGCTCATTGCTCCAGGCTAGCCTAAGCAGTGGGAAGAGTTAAAGCACTTTCAGTTGGGTGAGTCGGCTCTCATAGAGCAGGTGTTGAAGTAATGTCCTTTGGCAGTGATGGATTCTTTCTGCTGACTATAGCAGGAGCCAAAGGTGACTAGCTCAAAAATAAGACTTAATTTAAACCTCAGACTTCTAAAGGCAGGTAAGATGAGTCTTATGTTAGATATTTAAACAATTGGACCTGAATTCTTTGAAAGCTACCCCAGTCATATCAAACCTGTCTGCTTTGAGTCTTTGCAAAAGCACAACCTATATTAATGATAAATAATTTATCTGGGAATTAGGTCAAGGTGATTAACATTTGTGAAGTGGAAGAGGTTTGCAGAGCAGCCACATCTACAGTACGTCCCACCTCACTCCCACCCAAACAGCTTCTTTTACAGATCCTGCAAAAATCTACCTTTGGCAAGCAGGATGGCACACTACACCTCCTTACTTCTGACAGTTGGGTGCCTTAGGTACATCCAAAACAGTACTTACAGGCTCAAAACTGCTTAGCAGCCAACCACCCACTGACCCCATTTCCAATGCAATATCCAGACGGTTGATACACTGGAGGGAAGGGATGCCATCCAGAGAGATCTGGACACGCTTATAAGGTGGGCTGATGCAGTGTGTGCTTGCAGCCCAGAAAGCCAACCGTATCCTGGGCTGTATCAAAAGAAGCATGTCCAGCAGGTCAAAGGAGGTGATCCTGCCCCTCTACTCTGCTCTTGTGAGACCTCACTTGGAGTATTGTGTCCAGTTCTGGTGTCCTCACTCAACATAAAAAGGACATGGAGCTGTTGGAGCAAGTCCAGAGGAGGGCCATGAGGATGATAAGAGGACTGGAGCACCTCCCGTATGAAGACAGGCTGAGAAAGTTGGGGCTGTTCAGCCTGGAAAAGAGAAGGCTGTGTGGAGACCTCATAGCAGCCTTCCAATATCTGAAGGGGGCCTACAAGGATGCTGGGGAGGGACTCTTCGTTAGGGACTGTAGTGGTAGAACAAGGGGTAATGGGTTTAAACTTAAACAGGGGAAGTTTAGATTAGATCTAAGGAAGAAGTTCTTCACAGTGAGGGTGGTGAGGCACCGGAATAGGTTGCCCAAGGAAGTTGTGAATGCTCCATCCCTGGAGGCGTTTAAGGCCAGGCTGGACAGAGCCTTGGGCAACACAGTTTAGTGTGTGGTGTCCCTGCTCATGGCAGGGGGTTGGAACTAGATGATCTTAAGGTCCTTTCCAACCCTAACTATTCTATGATTCTATGATTCTATGATACTGAATGAGAAATTGCTGTAGTGCACCACAACCATTCCCTACAGGGACAGCAAGAAATAAAGGTCTTCCTTCAGGAATGATGCAGACTTTGCAATCAGCATTCACCTTATCAAATCTACATCTGACCATCTACATCTGATCTACTAAAGCCACCAATCAGAGCACCTTTCCCTATCACAAACATGCAATAGCCAAATAGTGGGAGAGCTTTACCTCGCCTAACTCAACCTGGCAAAGAATAAGGCATCTGGTGTAAGCCAGTTGCTCCCCAGGCTTCCTCCTCCACAGTCACTGAAGGGAGACATTTCTTGGTGCTCATCAAAGGCTATCAACCTCATTTCTTTTACATACTTCCATCAGGACAGAATACACCAGAAATTGGAGAAGTCTATTGTTCTTCATTGACTAAATATGAAGCCTAGATGGCTACCTTATGCTAGCTGCCTTTTGGGAGGGTTTTGGTTTTTTTTAACAGCTAAAGCTGTCCCACATGAAATTTGCAAAGCAATTCAGCAACATTTACTGCAAGACTAGAAACAAATATGATATTTATTATTCTATGTTCACTCATCTCTATGTTAAAAAGGCAAACCAATGTCCTCTTTTAGTTTTTGAAAGTGAAGACCTTTACAAAGAACATAAAATGTTACATAAATACTTAAGATTACTGATTTTCTACCTATGTTAGTTAGTCACTTATCATTAGATGTAACACTCAAAATTTCTCATTCTGTTCCCTGGCATATGCATGTATTTGTTTTCATAGGCTTTCAGGAACAAAAATACTTCAGAACTGCTTTTGTGGAGCTGAGGCTTTTCCAAGCAAAAGCTTACTGCACCAAAAAAAAGAAATTAAACTAAACCCAGCTTACTGCTAGGATGTTGAATTCATTTTTTAGAGGCAATCTACTGTACTTAAAAGAAGTTTTTACTGTGTTGGAGGAGAAGTTCTGATGCAAGTCCTTTTCAGGTCATGTCTGCAAGAGAAGGAAGGTGACACCAGGCAAGACACAGATCAGCCTACCTGAATTTGCATTGTCTTCCTGTCACCTACCCACTTACTCTTTAGAGAGGATATCTGTAGATCTAAGCTAGTGTGAAGTGCTAGCAGTCTAACTGCAGAAGTTAGTGCCCTGCAGTAGAAGAATGATGAATCAACCCACACTGAGCCTGGTTCCACTACAGCTAGCCCAACTCAAATTAGCTTTTTCAAAGGCAACGTAGGTCAAGCTAGCTGTTTTGAAGGTAAACTTAGGTATATCGCAGGTACTTATTAAATGCTACCAGGTAGTAAGAATACTGTTGGTGTTGCATTAAAATTCTTATTCCTCATGGTTATCTTTGTAGCTGGAGCTCACCAGCCAGAATCTAGACCCTGATTAATTAATTCACTTAATTCTTTACATTTGTTGAATTACTTTTAGCTTTAATAAGTCTGAGGACTTCCAAAGGACATCAAGCTCCTGCTTTTATTCTACTTTTAATTAGATTAGATGTAATTTTTGTATTCAAATGAAGAGTAACAGATGTAGCTCTGTGTGGTAATGCTGAATTGGAAAGTAATCTTACAGTAAAGAGTTAGGCTTTTTACCAGCGTTGACTGTTCCAATCAAATTACAAGAGGTGCATTTCTAAATTTTGTTCTTATTTCTCTTTACTTTGACCTGAATATAAATATTGATCATGGATACTTTGATTACTCAACTTCTGATATTTGTCTAGTTTTAAAATCTCTTATTGCCATTAGAAAAATTCACCTTTTAATGTGATGAGTAATTTTTCCCTTATTATTTTTACATATATTTTTTGATAATGGTTATAACTAATTGTTTGCACCTACAGAGTTTACTTATTCTTGGATCCAGCCCATTTTCAGGGTATTTAATTTCAAGCCAAGTTCTCTCCCCAGAAGCCTGCAACCAGTACTGCAGCTTGGCAAGTTTTTGCCTAAAAAATACACTTAAACAAAAACATTTGAAACTTTCTGGGTATGCTTTTTGAGGCACCAGATATTTAAATGGCAGAATACACAACATCATTCTACTTTGCTCTCTGAAAGTAGTAACTTTGTAGACAATGCCATGAATGTACTCTGAAAGGTACTTTGATCAAATTCCATCCATTCCAGTTGTAAACATAAAAGTTAATTGAAGCAAATGGAACTGCATAGATGGGGATCAAGGAGGAACTGCAGTTTAGCTCCTGAGCCTCCTTAAATCTTTTACCAAGTTTCTTCTATTTATGGACCTGATCCAAAGCTTGTTAAAGCCAGTCAAAAGATTTCTACTTTCACAGAATTCAAGAGTGAACCTAAATACATAAGTTACCATCTGCAAGGGATGTAAACACATACTTGACTTTAAGGAAGAAAGTAGCCCCACTATTGTCAGTAGCATTACTGAAAAACTTCAAGACTGGTTTGTATTTCTATGTCTGACTGAATCGGGTCATCATTCCTAATTATGATCCTGATTATGTTCCTAAACCGAAGCCAGTGGGCATAAGAGCAGGGAAGTACACATCTGGAGGGTCACATTGACAAAAGAATTAAATCAATACCATGCAGGTCCACTCCTATGAAATCACTGGAGTTAACACCAGCAAAGACTGGAAGCATACAGTGGTAAATCAGATCCAAAGTCTGTTACATGGGTTTGACACATCTTTCTGTTTTATCAGAAATCCAAACACAAAACTTAGCACTCTGAAACATCAGTGGATTTTAGACACTCCCTGAAGGGCTTTGAGTACTGAAATCAGTGAATGAACTGCAATGGGCTGACCTATAAACATAGCTTTTCAGCTGTGACAAATAAAATATTGATAATGGTCTTCATTTTGATTAACTCTTTCTCACTCTTTCAAAACATCATGTGTAATAGATCATAGCAGAATGGGAATTGCTTACAAAATTGTGAGATAGGTTAGCAGGGTTTCACAGACAGCAACAATGATTTTCATTTCCCCAAGAGATATGCCACATGCCATGAAATGCAGCAATATATACTGCAAAAGGCTTCAGCAATATATACTGCAAAAGGCTGCAGCAATGATTGGTCCAGCATAAGGATTATTGATGGGCTGTATCAGCTCACAATGCTAACACACATAATTAGGTTCTTCATTTGGGTATTCATTATTAGTGAGTATATGAGCCTTATCTAGCTGTGAGTTCTCCTACCTGAATGCCTCCCAAGGCCACCATGGCTTTACAGAGGGAGGCTCACAAAGCAACAGTGAGACTTACAAAAGGAATTGCGGACTTCCAGAAACCTAAGTGCTGCCAGTTGGTTCACCAAGGACTTGCCTAACTCTTAAATAATCTAATATCCTTGAGCATTCAAAGCCTTCTCTAAAACAATTCCATGCGTGTGCTAAAGCACCTTCTTCAGGCGTGGGCTTCACAGCTGAACAAGGGCTACTCAAGCTTTTTTGATCCCAAAGTCCCACTGCTGCTGAGCATGACTACATTATAGCAAAGTTGCTATAATGTAGTCATCCTTTTGCTGTCATCCTCAGGGACAAGCCCAAGACCTTTCAGGAGGTTGAGTTGAAGCCAGGTTTCCTCAGTGGTGCCATTCTTATTAGACTTCAGAGGTATCTGTGGGATGAAGGAAAACTGTTGCTTTTCAGTACAGAAATAACAATAATTCCACAAAAATCTGTCACACAAGATACTAGGAAGCACACTCTGGATGGCTTAGTCCACCCAAAACACAAGGTGAGAATCACCTAACCACATTGAGACACCAGAGGCAAAATGCAGAGACAGGTCCATAAACACAGTTTCAGAGGAATCAAATAGCAAAAGTGGGGCAACGCCACAGTGCAGGTCCCTCAGAGAAATAGGGTAGAATTTGCAAGTTAACCAGGCACATTTTCAAACTCACAAAACGGGGTCTTTCATTATGAATTACCAGGCTGTCTCACAAAATTATCACTCCCCTTCCATAATTCCCATCTCTTATTCTTTCAAATGAGCTGGGCTGAGAAAGCAATCAGGAAATTAGGATAAAATAAATAAAAACCTTATAAAACTCATGCCGATCAATTTCAAATGCATTCCATACACCTCTCATTAATGCAGTATAATGAAGTTTCATTGCTGTCTCTCCACAATATAAAAAGAATCGCCAGACACGAAGGAGCATATGTAAAGTGGACAAATAGTGAAGAGCTGGCATGTTTCAAGCCACTATTCATTTATCAGCATGGATCTTTCTTTTTCCTTTTCCTTTTTTTTTTTTTTCTTTTTTAGAATTGGCTTTCAAAACGTTTCCATGGAAAACAGAGAGGAAGGCAGCTATCAAGAACAACAACAGAGCCTACCCAGCAATGTGCTTTTCGGACCCTCCTTTTTCTTCCCCTCCTTTTCTTTTTTTTATCCTCCTTTTCTTAAACTCGTCCGAGCTTAACTTGAACAGTTTGCACCAGCATATGGCAAAGGTTGAGGTCAGACAGATAAAACGTTTCATTGCACCAAAGAATGGTTAACAACATGTGAATGTAAATTCTAACACATCGTAAAACTGTTGCAAAGCAGGCTGAAAGGGGGCTTTCGTTATGGCAGGAAATCTGCTTCCCAGACCCACCCCATCCCTTCCAGTTCATTTCAGGTATTGTGGAGCCCAGAGGGGCTTTTGAGTCTCCTCTCCTGGCAATCTGCGCCCAGCCCCTCCGACAGATTTCTAATGACTTTCCAATGAAGATTTAGGAGGTTTTGTGTCCTGGTGCTGTGAAGGATTTCAGCCAGGCACCCCTCTCTGTCAGCCAGCCCCAGCCACCGCTTTTGTCCGCTTCTCACTCCACTGCTCCCCCCAGCCCCACGCTCTCCCTGTGGATCGACCAAGCGGAAGGGGACCTCCCTCCCAACACCTCCCCACTCTCCATCAGCCTCGCAGCCACAGCAATTTGTAGCCTTGCTGGTGGCAGGACCACCCCACCAGGCCTGGGGCAACCCCGTGGCCAGCAGGGTCCTGCCTAGGACTTGGCTTCACCATGGTCTGTGGGGCACAACCCCACTCCCCTCAGACGACTGCCCCAACACTGTGAAGACCATTCCTCCACGTCTGGTGTCACTGCCTTTTTTTTGTTTGCATTTATGTTCACTCTTCCATTTCCCCCCCGCCCCATTCCCACATTTTGTCACCATTACTGCAATAAATACAAAGGTTCTGCGCCTAAGATGAGACTACAAAAACATAAATGAATAAATAAATACTTAAATATCAAGTGACATGTTTGTGTCAGGCATAGCGCAGGCGCTGGGTTGATGTTTTCGTTTAGCATTTGCTCTAAGTTCCTGCAGCTGAAGAAGATAAACCCCAGCTATTCAAAAAAGAAATGTATAAATCATAACAAAGCACCCAGTTAAAAAGGGCTTTTTCTTTTTTACTTCTCCAGAGATAAGCTGAGGACACGTGGTGCTCAATTGTATGCCACTGTTTCTGGAGTGAAACTATTACAGTGGTGGTAGTTCACATATATTGGAGCAATATATTGGGGTCTGCAGCTTACCCGCAGGGAGTTTTTGGTTTGTTAGTGGCACAGACACAAACAGGTACTAACGTATGCACCAGCTTAATCCACCAGACCTCTCTGCAACTGTGCCTGTTGTCCTACTTCCCTCTTTGGTGCTGCTCTGAGACAAGAGTGATTAATGCTCTTTTTTAATCTAGGAAGATGTTAAAAGTGTGAGGGACGTAGAGTTCAATTATGAAATATGAAATGCTGAGAGGGTCAAGTCTACTCAAGCCCCATGATAGAAGAAACTCTCCCAGGAGACTTTGATTCTTGGTTGGATGACTGATCATCATGTCCTCAGAAAGAATTAAATTTTATTACTGGCTTTTTGGCAGCATTTAGAGTTTAATATGTATAGAATTAAAGAGTGCTTAGTCTGATTTTTCTTTCTTCCCCTTCTCTTTTTGTTCAAAAGCTGCTTCATTTTTCTTACTGACTTGGAGGTGCCTGTTAGAGAAATGCAGGTGGCGAGTTATCTCTGGAGGGGGTTGTACTGCCAAGATGTTATTCACAGCTCATATTTGCATAATCTCTTGTCTATTCTTAAATCTTTTGTCTTATTCTCCTTCCCTTCTTGGTCCCTCAAGAAGCCCTTGCTACAGTCTGGCTTGGATTTCTCCCCTTCTGCATGCCTCAGTAACACTGATTGTTTTTATCAAGGGGTTGGAAGGTGGTGATCAGTCACACCTTCCTTCCCTACAGAGAGGTGACAAACATTGCAGAATGTGTTTACTTTTAACATCTGTCAAGACTTTTAACATCATTGTGGAGGGAAAGCCCCAAAGACAAAACCAAAAATGAGAATATTAATAATGGCTGGCAACCAGCATCCTGCGTCAAACCAGCACTTTACCTTTTGGTGCGGTTTGCCCTTCCTAAAAGTATTCCTTCTTGCCCTACATTATGAGAAGACTTCTGCTGGCTAAGAAGAAATTAACTGGTGTCATTGAGAAGCCCAATAGTAAATCTTAAAATGCTCAGTTTACTGTGAGAACACTAGTGAAAAATCAGCAGAAGGATTGGGACTGAACAGAAAATTCACAGCCCGTTGCACATGGAAACCTTTATTTGGGAAGGAAAGTTACACTTGTAGTTGATTTCTTTTTAGTTCAAACATGCATAATTCTGTTTGCTTTTCAAGATTCTGGAGTGTGTTCTGAAATATGTGACTACTGTAGCCAAATAAGACAAATACAACAGAAAATCAGAAAGAGAGGAGGCAAGGAGAGGAGTAAATGTTATTAAAGTTATGACCACTGATTCATTGCTCCCCCCTGTCTGGGGTCCATTTCAGTTGCCTAAATGTAGACATCTGGTGCTTTCTAAGATACCCTCATGTGTGATTAGTCCCTGGCTGCTCTTTCAGAAGGAAGCAGGTCTGCAGGTCCTATGCCATATCTACCTGCCCCTGCAGATTTCTTTCTGGCCTTTCAGATGGGACAAAACACTTTTCCTTAGCAAGCTGAGTCAAGTCCCAGTGGCCTATACAATTAATTAACTCAGAGTACAAAAAGATTTCAGTGCTAACATCTAAATTGAGGTTTCTAAAGGTAGGTGTCTATTTATTACTGTTAGTGGAGACTGATAAAATGCTGCTATTTACTTTTGGCTGAGCTGGGTTGTTCCCAGTTCTCTGTGGGATACTATTAGAGACAAAACACTGAAGTATCTTCTAGAAATCTAAACGTACAGTCTGTACAAGAGACCCCCAGATAGACAAATGGGAATTTACCTCTGAGTTCACTAACTTTGGTCCTTCACTACTTCAGGCACCAGGTTATGCTTTCTTCCTCCATAAAACTATCAAGTTCCATCCTGGAAGCAGTTAGAACTTCCCCGCTCTGATGGGACGACTGTTGCAGAACCTCACTGCTGTAACCATTAGGGACATTGTCATAACTCCAAGGCTTAATATATCCATAGTGAGCCTATCCCTATGTGGTTCTTATGTCAACATCAGTCTTTTCACTAAAAGTTCATTTTTCCTTGTTAGTGTTTAACCCCATGATGCACAGAGAGTAGTTATATCCCCTGTCAGCCTTCATTTTGTGGAGCTAAACAAGCCAGGATCTTCTGTTTTTCTATCATATAATAATCTTCCCTTCCCCCAATCACCTCTGCAAGAGTCTATCAGTTGCCAACTAGAAGTTACACAAGGTATTCCAGATGAGGTCTCACAGGAGACTTGTACAATGTTGGCAATGTGTTGCTGTACCAGTTTAAAGTGGAGAAAAAACTGTAAAAATCAAGTAGAAAATATGATGGAAGTTTAATTCAGGGAGGAAAAGAATAAAAATGACACCATATAAAAATATACTACAGCAAAGGATATAGGGAAATATAAATTGCACATTAATCTTTCATCATAACACAGTCGCTGAGTATCAGAAGACAACTGTCACAGACACAGAATCATAGAATAGCTGGGGTTGGAAAGGACCTTAAGATCATCTGTCTCAGAGGACAGCAGTTCACTGATTTTTAAAGGATCCAGTACTTGTCTAAATAGGACTAGCTTCTCCAATTACAATAGCTAAAATTAGGAAAGAGAGAGAAACTCACTCTTGGCTCAGGACACGGGCTAGAAACTTACTGATAGGGATAGAAATGGGAAGGAATTTCTCCTCTGAGCAAGTTTTGTTTGTAGAGGAGACCCTTCCAGCAATAGGCAGCCAGCGATGTTGGTACAAGCCCCTGACCAAAAACAGATGCAAGTGCAGTTGGACTATTGACTTGGACTGGAATTTCCTGCCTCTGATTCTGCTCATCTTGGAAAAATTGTGAGGTGCTCTGTGAGACACCCACATGGGCCTGAGGAATGACTGTTTTCACTCCTTTCTCTGTATGTCAGAATTTGGACCTCTCTCAAATGCTCCGTGGCATGGTAACTGATTATTCTGTCACCTAGACTTTAGAGTCTGAACTTCAGCTTCAACCTTGTCCATTCTGAATCAGCAAATCAACCTACAGCAGGCTTGAATCCCCCTCAACTTTATATTGTGGCAAAAAGGAAAAGGAATGGAAAGCAAAGATACGGAACTCTTGCTGAACAGGAGGGCTACTCTGCTGCTCACAGCATCGTAAGATGTGCCTAACTCCAGTCTGCATCGGAGCAATGGACAGAGTCCTAGGAAAGAGGGCAAAGCATCATGCAACAGTCAGAAATGTGAAATGGGCACAAATGCAAGTTGTCTGAGCTTTAACTCATGGAGTCGGGCAGAAGGTGTGAAAGTGGGCTGGTGGTGTTGCACACTGCCCTGGGTGGGAAACTCCTATGGTCTGAAAGAGAGGAACGGCAGGGAGAAAGTGAGTTCAACCTGCAAGCATGGCATGCAAAGCTGCCGTACAAAAAAGATAGATACAAACTTGCATAAACAAAAAATCTAGTGCGACCAACCAGAATTTACTTAAAACGTAAAGTCCATCCACTGACTATCAAAGTCATAGTTTCATGTGGCAAAGCTGACCTCTCCCACCAACCTTACTTTTGTGAAGGAGTCATAAAAATATATACAGCAATAAGGGAGTGCAGAGCAACAGCATCATCACTGTACAAAATGCTGTCACCCCCATTTTCACAAAGCTGGCAATTATTCACTGAGATCAAAGATTTACTAGCATATGTAGGGTCCCTGTTTTCCCTGAAAAACACTCTCAGTGGACTAGATGAGGCAAAATGATCAAGACCATTGCCCATTTCTTTGCTGCTTCCTACCAAATCCCTGATATACAAACTCCAGGTTCCTTTATCCAAACATACTCAAACTTATGAAAGTACCAGATTCTTTTCCATCATAAACCAGCCTTACTGTCTCCATTCAATGTATTTTTTTGCCTCTGCTTTGTAAGAATGTGGCTTAAAGCAGAAAATATTTGGCATCGTATTTGCTTTCCATGACAGTATGAAAGAGATGCCAACTGACAGACCCTCATACTCTCCAGTGTCCTGTTTTCTGTTTCCCTTGTTTTCTTTTAAGAAATGACAGGAATGAAATTGAAATAAATCAAAATGTTCCCACTTAACACTCACATAAGTAAATCCGATGTTATTTAAGATATTTTCAAGCAAGGGTTGTTGGGGTGGTTTTGGTTTTTTCAGGAGAAAGAAAAAAGTCTTTGTACAAATAAGAGGAGGCTATGCATTAAAATACAGATTTGCTTGATTTTGAAATTCAGAAAGGTGGCCAATTGGCTGGCAATAGAAATGGTGAGCAAGTGCCACATATTCCAACTGTGTTGTTGGTAGAACTTATATTGCTCTGTGAGCAACAAGCAACAGTAAAACACACATTTACAAGAGAGGAAGAGCCAGCCCCAGCTGCCAGTCATGCCATGCCTATGAGAATGCAGTTCCTTTGAACACATTGCTGTTTTTAAACAAAACCACCAGATCAGGATGACCCTATCACACAGAATACAGTATAACACTTGAAAATCATATTTGCCATGAAACATATTGACAATGAAATCAAGTGGAATGGGACTGTAGGAAGAAAAAGATCAAAACCTCAAGTTTCTCACCAAAGCTTGTAAAAGCAGTTCTGTTTGTGAGGGTCCTCTGATTACTGTGATCTCATTCTATTAAAAAAAAAAGGGGGGGGGGAAGAAAAAAAGTAAAAAAAAGGCTTTATGAAGGTTTATGGCTGTCAAGGTAAACGTTTAGTTCTCCAGCTACCATCACCCTTCTCTGTGGAAACAAAACTGTCCTTGAGATGTACTCATATCCATGGATGACAGCATATTGATTTTGCATAACTTAAATGGTTGAGTCTTCTAATGCAACTCATTTACAAAAATTACATGAAAATTTACAATATGTTTGGCACAAGTGCTCTTTTTTTTATCGTTTTCCTTTTTTTTTTCTTTTGTCCAGACTCTGAAAATTATGTGATAAGAACATCTCCATTGTCGTCTTCCTCATCTGGAACATTTCTCCTCTGAAAGATAAGGGACAGGCAACAGTGAGTAGCAAATCTTACTGTCTTGAGCTTGAGCATTCACCTGAATTCATGTCATTCACCCAGCATTATTTAACCAAAAGGGATGCAGGACTGAACTGTAGACAATAACATGTACCCTTTAGAGGTGAGAAGTTACCTTTCAAGCCAAATTTACTAAAATACCCTAGAGGAAAGAGGAGGCATACATCTTCTCTTGGAAGAAAGCAAGCAAGCATTTTGATTTATGGTCAAAAATTATACAGTTAAATGTATTGTTTGATTTTATTCCCCACCTACAAATCCCTTTATACTCACTGACTTACGTCCCATCACTGTATGATCTCACTGGCATCAGTAATTCCTGAATGTTTTAATTTACGTGAGAGGAAGAGGTAGTTAAAGCTGTAGTTTTGGAATCAGGAAGCTCAAAACTAGTTCCTTGCTTTGGATAGCCAGTTAATCTCTCTTGATTCCTCATCTCTAAAGTGGGGAAACTAAAGTGCTTCATCCTGTCCTTTGCTTCTCTAGATAGTTACTTGGAGCAGGCAGTGTTCCTGTGCAGTGTGCCTCATCAGCAGGGAGTCAATCCTTAGAATCATAGTTACAGAATTGACCAAATACTAGAATATCAAACATTTAGTCAGCCTATGACACGTTGCTAGAATTGGCAAGATTAGGAGAGTTTGGGGGTACAAACATTATAAGCTGAACAATTCTTTCTTCCTCAGTTCACTTGATCCTGCTGTCCAAAGTAAGGAAAACCTGCTTCTAGAACATGGTAATAGAGTTTGCAAAGTAAAGCTTCCATGCCTCTCTATGGGAATATAAAACCCACTTCCAAGCATGCTCTCAAAGCAGTCATAGTCCTTCACCAGTTTCACACACGTAGCAGCTCCTCTCTGCTGCACCTATTTGCTCTTAGATGGGATGCAGAAAAGTAGGAGGAAAAGTCCATCTCCTGTCCCCAAAGCTGAATTTGTGAGACCATTCAGGTAAGTGCTGCTTCAGCTCTAAGAAAGACACCGGGGTACAAAACTGATGGAGGCAACAGCATAGCACAGACTATACAGCAGAAAGCCTGGCTGGTGTTAAGACTACACCAAAGTGCAAAGTAGCAGCACTGAATGCTGTCACAGAATCACAATATTACCTTGGTTCCTGCAGGCCAGCCCTGGTAGGGTGAGACCTGCTAATTCAAAAACAGTCAGCAGTTCTTCCTCGTAGCACAGACTAGAGAAGTGCATCATCAGCAAGTTTCAAGGTTTCAAGAGCAGGTTAGCTCAAGATTTACAGCTTTTCTAGCTTTCAGATGGCATGGAAGTACCTTGAGAACAGCTTTTTTTGCTGTATTCAGCAATCTGTTTCCCATTCTGGCCTCAGTCCAGAAATAAGCAAGAAAAAAATGAGAAGAAAAGGAAAGTCAGTAACTAAGTATTTCAGAACCTTCACAAAGATTTAGTTTGAGCAAGTCTTTAGAAAAGGGCAAAAGGCCAGTGGAGAAGTGGGGCAATTTTTTTACTTTAAAACCAATTTCCCCTTTCTCTATCATTTAAGTTAATCAAATTAAATAAGTACTTTCTTGTGCAAGGGTGCTTACACCGTTTGCATGACTTCTTTGTTCTATAAACTGCGAGCTTTGTTCACAGCTTTTCCAGTGGCCGTGGTCTGTTTCCTAAGTAGATTCTCTAGTGCCTGCTACTTGACCGTGCTCTCGTTGCAGGTTTTCCTTTAGTGGCAGCACTAATCTACCTGCCTTTCCTCTATGTACGTGCCTGTTTCCAGAGAAGTTGTAGGACCACAATGTCCTAGAGTATCTACTGTTGTGTTAAATTTGCTTAAAATTGATATTTCAATAGTTGTTAAAGGCAGTACAACAGTAAAGCAAACACAGTGGGATCACAAGATTCTAATTTCCTTAGGAAACCTGGCTAAGAATAACTACTAATATTCCTTTGGGGCATAAATTCTTTCCTGGTCCTGTATGAATATCAGTGAATCCTCACAGCAGTTCATTTGGGTAGGTTACATACACATAGTCTTCACGCTGCAAAGGTGAAGGAAGTGGCAAAGTGGATTAGCTTCCGAAGCACAGAGTGCATCTACAACAGGCAAGCACCAAGACTTCTCAGATGGCTTTGGGGATGAAATCCTGGCCCCATGACACCAAAGAAGCACTCGGAAAAGTTTGACACATAGCACCATACATCCTCTACACACACAGCCACCAAATCCCTCTGAACAAAGCCCCTGTCATGCAGTCTGTCAGTCATTCTTTCAGGTAGGTGGAAATTAAATATTACAGATGTTGTGTGCGTAGTTCCAGCTGTGCATGACAATATCACAATCCTGCCTCTCCCCAGTCCTTCCTACCAAAAAGTATGTTCTCTCTCTATGTACCATTACACTCTCTGTCTCCAATATATATGCGCGGAGTGCTACTTCTGTGTAAGTCCACGTGCCAAGATCACAAGAATCAGATCAGACTCAATATGCACACAAAACCCTCCAGCTCTGCAAGCTGTAGTGATCCAGGAGCACAAAAAAGTGCAACGGAGCAGTGTGTAGATGGGGAATCTGATGTGTTTGCAATGTGCGTACCAGTGGCCAGATTACAGAGGGGAAATCTTTGCAAGCTGACATCCAGAACTTATTTATTAATATAGACTGAATGACTAATTTATGGACAGGTATTTTTAGCCCTTTACAGAACATCTATTTCATTATTTAAGATGTTTAATTATGTGCCTGTCTAATTAGTATCTGAAGAAAATAGGTTTCTTTATTGCACTATATTTTTAGTGAAGAGCAATAAATACTCATATTAACTGCAAACTTTCTTAATGATGACAGTCTTTAAGTTGAAAATATTAACACCCTTCATGCCATGTAAAATTCTGTCTGTACAAGCACCATAGCTGCAAAAAATAAAATCAAGTAATGCAGCAGACCAGCAAAACCACCAAAAGAAATGGAAGTTATTCCACTTTAGATCAGTAATTGTTCAGTTCAGGCAAGAAGACTGATTTCAATAGAGATTACTTGTATACAACCAGAACAATTTCATTCACGTACAGATACGTTAGGTAAAATCAATATTTTCACACAAAGAATCTCCATTTGAGGTCTGCAGATGTCTCTTTCGTGTGTCTTCTCAAACAGTTTTAGCAAAATACTGAGCTTAAGAAAAGAACAAAACGTTCCTGAACTGAAAAAATTCAGTTTCATCTTTAAAATGACAGATCAAAGAGAATGAAATAATTTTCTAAAGTACAGCATTTTAACACATCTAAAAATAAGGGTTTGTGCTGTATCTTGGATAAATGAGGCAAACAACATGGGGCAGGATAGGGCTACACACCGAGTTTGTGGCTTTTTGAAGCTCTTGTTCCTTGGAGAGGCCTACAGCACAAGGCAGAGAGCCCTACCTCAGTCAAAGCAGCTTCCTCAGACTACCCCATAACATACCACCTACTTGGACCCTCTGCGAAGCAACAAGGTGCAACCTCATTCCAGATGTATGTTCCTGCTCATGAGCTCAAACACATTATTGTTAACCTCTGTTTGAATTAGAAGTGTCGATGAAGGAATCAGGGATACTGACCTGCCCAAAAGAAAAGAAAGTAGACTGTAATTTAGGTTGGTGAAAACTGGTATGAAACGAAGAGCCCTTTTAACATCTAAAATCTTTTCATGGTCATGCTGCAGGAGGAGAACTGCTGTATTTGCCTGGGTACCTCCCCACTATAGATATGGATCCTTTCCTGAATAGTTAGACCAGATTTTTGACTGGCTAGATGTCAAGCTTTTCATTCCAATGTCTTTTACTCTGCTCAGATTAACTGTTGGTCCTACTGCGGATGAAAACAAGGAGCTCACATCCACCTCTGCTGCACATGATTTGAGGGGCTGCTGTGTATTTCCCCCATCACACACATTATTTCTGCCAGGTGCCTGAGCTGAAAACACTCATCTCCATTTTATTTCAAAACATCTTTTATCAGCCATTCACCAAGCATCATGTGTCCAGGTGTGTGTTCAGTCTATAAAAAGAACAGTCATCTCTGCTGATGCTTTTCATTTTGTGATTCCTGTAAACGGTTTGAGTACAACTGCCTGCCCTCAGTGCCAAGGCCTGGGAACTCACTGCATATTATGTATCTCTCATGGCACCAGCACCAGAACAGAAGTGGCTTCAGCAAAGAATGCCAGTTGCTCAGCACCTTGGCAAATGAGGATTGCAGTCATTTTGTTTCAAAATGATTTTTTAGAAGGCTGGGCCAGTCATTGTGACTGCTCAGCCCTGTCTAAAAGGTCGCTGTTCACTCACCTAGCTTGTCACTTTGAGGGTCCCTGCAGAAGCTGAACTAACTCATGAAAATGGCAGAAAACAAATCCAAAAGAAATGTAGAGATTTCAACATTTTCGGTGATTTAAACTGGCTATCAGAAGGGTTTGACCAACAGGAGCAGGCACAAGGGAACCAGGCAAGGGAGCGGGTGGGCAAAAGAATTATCTCTATTTGGTAACAGCATACTGTATGTTAAATGAGACCACAGCCTCAGTTTCTTTGTAAGCAACCCAGAGGTAACCCCTTGCATAGGCAGGATTTTCTGAGGCAAGTGGATCACTGAAAGCAGAGGGTGGGTGCAGAAAGGCGAGGGGAAGGATAAAGTCATCTGTACAGGGAAGGAGAAGGCAGTGCAGGGAAGGATGCCAATTTTTTATTAATAGGATGGCTGTAATCCCAAACCTGTCTTCTCTTAGGCATACCACTGGAAATATTGTGCTTTCACTCCTACCTCAGAGGGCAGAAGTATTTCTGCTGATGCAGGCTGGTTGAAGTTGCTGTTTCACTAGAAAAGGCATGTGTGGTCTTTATCAGAGCTTGTGACCTCAGTTCTGCCAGAAAAGGATGCATTGATCTGTGTCAAGTCACTCCCTGGCATACTGCTGCTTTGTAGAACAGTAATCTCTACTTTGTGGGAGACCAGCCTTGCTCTGCGGTAGCTGTGAGACCACAAGGACAACTTTCCACAGTTCCTTCACTTCCATTCCACAGTCGCTATCCTTGCACAGGTACATCCCAGAATCTGTTTGTCCAGCTGCCGGGATTCAATGCCTTTGCCAGCTCTCTCTTAGCAGAGGCTTGGATGCCACATTCAGTGGACTGTCCCTGGTCCTCCTGACTCTGGGGAGTTTCAGCATCTCCTGCTGCAGCCAGTTTTGAAAAGCAGGGATGCCTGAAAGCTACCAGTGCTGAGTGCATTCCCCAAGCAACAGCACAGGCTGGAGCTGCACATCTGGACAGAGGAGCCTGTGTGTTCAGACACTGAACCATGACTCATTTTGTGATAAGCACCAGCTGCAGACTTTGCAATGTCCAAATAACCTATTTTGGGTTTGGATGGGAAAAAGCAAAGCAGACAGCATTTACCTGTTTACTTTTTGGGTTCTTCCCCACAACTTATGGAATACAAATGACCAGTTACTGGGTTGCTGTCCAAGATTATTTTAAGTTTTTCATAGGCTATGGATGAATAGACTGAAGCATCAGTCTTAGTGTAAGGCACTTCTTGATTGTTATTCATGGAGATTTGCAACTAGAAATACATTTTTTATTGCTCTAATTGAAAGCTTGTTCTTTGTAATGACTTAAGGTTTCTCATTTAAAACTTTTTGTTTTTATTTAATGACAGAAAGTACACGATTTCATCACAAAACAAGTATCTCTCATCTTCCTTACCTCATCACTACATACACAGCCACTCTCTTAAGAAAGACCAAACAGAAGGATAATTTCTCCAAAGAAACAGACAAGATTGTTTTTATTCCAACTGAACTGCAAAGAGCTACCAGGCCTCAGTTTGGCTTCTATTCCCTCTGTCTCTAGCCTCAGCAAACTCCTTGATGGTTTGCACTTTTCCTTCTTCCAAGCATCTGCCAGTTTCCAGGATGACTGTGGAGTCCCTGAATAAGACACTGTACCCTTGAATAATCCCATGCAGCTGTCTGTTCCCATTCTGGACCAATCTTCTTCAGGTCTATGCCACACCATGGACAACATAAACCTTCAAAAGATAAAGATGAGTGACCCTTTAATTGTGTCAAAGAGCATGCAGACAGTTCTAAAGTCTCTGTTGGCCTTCTCTTTTCTCACAACTGCCACCGCTCCTTTCTCCTGCCAGGCCTTTCTCGGCTTCTCCTCTCTCCCATATCCCCAGGAACATATTCAGCCTCACAGTGACTCAAAGCTTTCAATGGTCCTATTCCTATCATCCTCCTCCTTGCCCTTCTGGCCAAACAGCCCAGTCTCCTCTGCCTCCACAAGGACACAAGTTTTAGCACAGCTTTCTGTGCACACACGAGTTCACAACTATCAGCAAAGCCAAGAGGCATCTTTCAAACAACAATGGACAGTTTTAAAGTGGGTCAGGCAGTGTCTGGTCACTGGGGTTACTGGGCAGCAGAGTTCAGGTCTGTGTGCAGAGCTGTCACAGCCAGGAAGCAGTGAGGAGTTGCTGTTGGAAGTGTCTGGACCAGTAGAAGAATGCAGCATCCACGGGGACATTGGGACATATCAACTAGTTTAAATTGGCTGACATGAACTGCAGGTTATACCTGGGTACGTGCAACACTTTAGAGCATACACCAGTGCTAGGTGTGTTTCTTCAAAGGGCATGATCCTGACTCAGTGGAAATCAGATGGAGGATTATTGTCAACGCCAGCTGGAGGAGAGCTGTACCCTTTGTCACTACAATTATTTCAGGTCTACTTCAGACTGATTTTAACTATAAAAATCCCCCTAGGAATGCTTCTTGTTTACAAAATCGCCTCCTGCTCTGACTGAAACATTTGTATCTTGGTTGTTAGCCATGATAATGAGTTGACAATTTCCTCCAACTGGCACATTTCATTCAAGACATATTATTGTAACCACAGCTGCCAAAGATACACAAAATCAGGTTCAGCAAAAGTGCTGTTTACTAATGCATGAACAGAAAAGCCTGGAAGTCCACTGTTGTTTTCTTGACTTTTGACTGGGACTGATGTTTCCTAGGCAGGTGGCAAAAGAAAAATCTTTGCAGATACAGGAGGTAGCAATCTTATGGTGTCTCTGGTGTGAGTTTCTGCTTGTGTTTCCAGCCCAGCTTCAGCAGTTCCAGCAGCTGTCACAGCCTCACATGACATGGCTCACCATCGTTATGGACTGCTCCAAGTTCGGAGGAATGCTGAATCCCCAGCAGAACAGGAGAGCCGGCTTCACTGTGAAAGAAAAGGAATAAAACCAATTGACTCCATTTTGTCTTCCCAAAGGGTCAGGGAAGGTGAAAGGGAAGGGGTGCAGAACTCCAGCTGCAATGGTTTAAATCTATTTTAATAATGTCCCACAGCCTGGCGGTGTACATGAAAGACAATGGGCGGGTACTATTAATAATGATTGGATTGCCATTACAGTGATAAATAATTTTAAATAGCTCTTTAGAGCAATGTTTAGAGCCTTCCTTTCCCTCTCTTTTTTTCTTTTTTTTTCTTCTTTTTCTTTTTTTTTTTTTTTGGTGGCAGATGGTATAAAATCCCTGGGCTCTTTGGACCTTGACCTCCTGCAGATGTTGGGATGGGGCAAAATGGTCCTTGGGATGGTAGAGGGGGGAAGAAAATGAAAACCCTTCTAATGCACCGTATCAGGGCTAGCAGTGGGGTGGACCACTAACTGCTTTTTTATTACTGTCACTTACCAGTCCCAATTCTTCTATACTTAAAGAGTTATGTCAGCAATAGTGAAGCAGCTGAAAGGGAGAGTGGATGCATGTGGTGGTGAAGCATTATTGGAAATCAGACCAATAGAAGATGAATGAAAGATTATGAGAGGGGCAAACTACTATAGTTAGCAATGCTGCAACAAAACTAGACATTGATATATTGTCCTCTTGGAGATATTCTGACAACCTATTATAGTTCCCCTAATGAGGTTGTCATGCATTTCTCTTTTTGTAGCTATTAAAATCTTGTCTACATCTGCTGAGGTTTGCTTCAGAGAGGTGGAGGAGGGGACCGTTGGTATTTTGCAGTCTGCCCTTGTTTAGTGGCCAGGGTCATACCTGGCCTAGTAGTTGGCAGGGATATTTAAGTTTGTCCAAGCTTTAAAGTTCAGTGGATTTTTCAAAGGGAAGAACCTCCACTGTTAAAGAAACATTTCCATGGTTGCATCTTCACAGTGAGCTGAAGGCATGATGGATGTTAATATGACTAATGGGAACTTTCTACAACTGTTCGTGGATCTATGCAGATGGTGAGATAACGTGGTATGCGGGTCTCATTAAATGTAAAAATCCTGCACATCACCTCTGAATTACAATGTAATAATACTTAGCTGCACTGTTAAGTATGCTAGCAAGGGTAATCTGACTCTTTTCAAAATAAGGAATGAAAAGACTCACTTAAGGATTTTCTTCAGAGTAATCAATGATTCCCAGGAGTAATATGCATGAAGATATGTAGGTAGGTAGATATAGCAGATGTATCAGAACAGTGGGAGTACTAGGAAGGAAAACTTCTACTGCTTGAACAGATCTCTTCCACAAGGAAGGTAAATACAGTTTGGAACACACTCCTTCCGCCTCTAAGACGCCAATTGTTTTGCCTTTGGCTTTTTGGGTCTAATTTTGGATCTAATTTCTGGCTATCTCAGAAGAGTACAATGTACTTCATGAAAGGGCTTTAAACAGAGTTTTAACTCTGACCACTTGCATGCATTTGGCTAACCCATTTCTTTGATACAAGCTCAGTCTCAAGGAGTGAATAAGGGAAGAGTATCCGTGGCTGGTAAATGCAACTGGTGAATGTCCAAGGTCTGGGGAAGTTGTCTGTATCTGAATAAGGCTGGTTTAGGGCCACTATCTTCCAGCTGCAGGGCACAAAGCAACCATTCCTCCTTGCATGGTCTGAGCCTTGATATTTAACATTTGAGGACTTTCAGATTCATTTTGAATGAAACCTCTTCGTACCATAAACAAATTCTACTTTAATATGACATACAAGGAAATTTAATACATCAAATCAGATGCACCAAGTTAATTTCCTGCAATTAGAAATGATACAATCAGATAATTGCTCCACAGGGCCAATTGATTTATTCTAAAGCCTCTTGGAAAATGTTCTCATACATCCAGTTTGCACATCTTTATTATAGTTTAATAAACACAAAGCACATGGATATGTGCTGTAATGGTAAACCAGAAAGCCAACATGTAAAATCATTTGGGATTTGATGTTGAAGTCATCATTAAACTAGGATTTGCAATGAATATATCAGATGTCTTAACACTGCTCCACAAGTGGTATAGAAAACAAGCTCCCCCCGCTCTAATGAGGCAGAGCGAAATGGGTGAATACATTTTGATACACAATGCATCAGTGTCTGGTTTGTTTTAGTGAAACAGTAACCTCTCTCCCTTTTTCTGGGTAAATGCAGCACAATGGACTAACGCCACATGAATCTATTATGTCTTATAGGGCTTTTAGTGGGAGTATGACTGTTTAACCAGGCAGTGACACGAGAAGAATTACTATCCAGCACTCCAGCTGAAAGTAGAGATTTTATTGATTCACCGCACTGGCCTGCCATTTTAGCTTTGATTGAGAGCCTTTCATGAATCCAAAAAGGTAACACTCCTTCATTGAAAACAACAGCAGGCGGTCCAGCCTGGACTTAAACCATCTGCCAGCTTAAAAGAAAGATGAAGGTGTTTCCCAAAGCATCCACTAGCCTAGATCTATCCAGTAGATCTATCACTCCAACTATTACATACTCAGGCTGACACACAAGAAACGCTTGAGAAGTCTTTGACTGGAGGTATCATGTAGATCTAATTATCAAAAGTGATATAATCTGGAAACTAATTACACCCAGCAGCACAGTAGCTACAACTTCCCTTATTCAATCTCTCACTTCTAAAAGAAGTTGTATCTTTGCATCCCAGAAATTATCCTTTTCTTTTCTTTCCTTTTTTTTTAATTTCAAAATCTCTTTTGAAAAATTTTGTCTTTGTTTATTGTAGATCACCTGTGATATAGAAACTTGTTTCAATTACATGTCTTCCTAAAAGCAGAATGTTCTATTTCAAATAAAAGAGATTTGCATTCCCAAGCAAGTCCAAGTTCAAGGTGGCATATGAGCAGTGTGTATGTTTACACTTCAGTTAGCTACTCATGTAGTCCTGGTTCCATGTACTGCCATTCCAGGCAAACTCAAAACTATACTTCAGACACAATTTGATATCTGTAGCTATCCGTTCTCAGACCTTACTCTTCTTTGGCTTTTAAAACTACAAATAAAAGTAATAAAAAATACAGTTTAAAAAAAAATCCTAGAAAATAGCCATGAAGTGTAAAGTCATGATATACAGTAAAATGCAGTATTTTGGAGTCCTGAGGTCATCTGACATCAGCCTGAAGTATGTTGAGTATAAAAGCTACTGAAAATAAGTATCCAACGGCACTTCCTTAGAAACCTCTCTCCTAAAAGGTACAATCCTGCTCACATCTGTGCAAGATACTGAGGAATTTCAGATCCTGAATGAGAACCATTGCACTGTCACAAATATCATACTTACGTTGTTCATGCTCTGTTTTCAGAAAAAATGGGAATTCAAAATGCCAGAGACCATGGAGAAAGTCTGGAAAATACAGATACTGTGGAAGAACACATGGAGACACCATGTGTGATTCCCTGGGAAACCAGGACCTGGCACACAGCCAGAGCTAGTGAGCCCCATTGCTTCCAGCCTGATGCATGCTAAGTTCCTGGGGTATCTCCCTACATCCTTCCCTAAGGTTCAGGATTTCTGGGCAGTTTGTTAACTCAGGTGGGCTTCAGCATCCCAGCAAACTGGTGCACTGGAAGACACGGTATGTATCTCCTGTGGCACTTTGACGCCAGGTATTGGAAGTAGCTTCAAGTGTACCTATGGCCAAAATGAAGCTTTCATAATAGCCCTGAGCCCTGAGCCAAAAGTAATAAACTCTGGAACTCAGCAGAGTTTATTCAGTCAAAGCAGCATGCTAACATGGTCACAAGGCTTGCGTTCATCTCTCAGCGGAGGCAGAATGAGACTGTGTCCACTCAAAATTAAAGCAGAGCCAGCACACCTCGTTGCAAAGCCCTGCCAAGCGTGTGCTCACATCTGCGGAGTGCAAACAAAACCAGGGGCTTTGCAGGAGCCACTCTGGTTCCAGCAGTCTGTATAGGAAAATAAACCAGGGCCAGGGTGCAGGCTTGCACCCTGGTTCACAATTGCCCATACTGGTTAATTCTTAGCACACTCCCTGGTAAGGCTTTGGCCCATAACAACTTGCTGTGTCCCACACAAGCCTAGGCACCCTTAAGAGATTAGCGCAGACCTTGTATTTTCCTAAATAGGCAGTTTGCACAGGGCTGCTTTGTTCTGGAGGGAAGAGGCCCATGGACACAAGCCAGGTTGTGCCACTTCACCTCAGAGTCAGCGCTCAGTCCCTGGAGTCTGTCTTATTTAGTAGCAGAGCTGGGCTGACCCATTTTGTATGGGGCTCAACTCCACACAGACCCCATCACACGCTTCTGTGTGATTCCCAGGGCATGGACACACAGTGCCCATGGATCTGAGTTGCCTGCAGGGCACAGGCATAGCTTTGGTTGTGCAAAAATGGTTCAAAGGCTTCCCTCGACATGCTGGGCCAGGAAATGATATAGCCTTAGTCTCCCAGTACTGTGTCTGAAAGAATAAACCCAGCCAAGTCAAACTGGTTATGCTCAGAGTCAGCCATGGTGGATCTGCACCCACATGTAATCAGTCCGTAGCCTGGAGACGTGGAAAGCTGAGGACTAAGTGCACAACTATGCCACAATTACCCTCAAGAACTTACAGCAAATGCAAGACAATTTAGACTGACAGGAAAATTTTCCATGAGACACGATAGTTGCACAAAATTTGAAGGCTCCAGAAAGATCTCAGGAATCAAAAATAGCAGAAAATAACACGATGTATTGGCCCTTTTTTCCTTTCTGCCAAGTTTCAGACCAGAGTAATTACTGCAGGGCTATTTCTGATGCATAGAAAAAGAAAATTCAGGCTCGAAATAAGATCAACTCTTTGGGTTCAGCCCTGCACTCAGACAAAACTTAAGTAATATTTTGAAAAGCTGGATAGTGAACCCCGAGGCAATTGTGCCTGGCTGGAGGCAGCCTCTCCAGGCCATTTGTTCGCAAAGGCCCGACATTTCAGGGCTCTGGGAATAGCCCGCCATGGAAGTGCTACCAGGCTGACAGGGATGTGTGTCATTCCCTTGCATTCCACTTGCTGAAAATCACAAGCTACTGTCAGCTACACAGAGTATGTAATCTGAGAAAATGCCACAAATAGCAAGCTGTCAGCTCAGGAAAGATTAAGCCAAATGCTCTTCTGTGCCTTGCTGCAGAAAAGGAAGCAGTGAGATGACTGGTACAGTGTAGGGGATCTCAGCTTCCCTGTCAGGACAGAGAAGGCTCCACAGTAAATGTTCCTAACTGATTGGGCTCTTCTGAGTGCATGGGGGCTGGTAAATGAGAAGCACCTCTCTGGATAAAGGCTCAGTACAGCCAAGGTGACAATACGCTGTGACTGTGTGCAATAGCACAGGTCCAAGTAACCACAAAAACTTCCTGGGTAAATTCAACATGTCCTATGGCTTCTTAGACACTAAGTCATGCATGGTGGTTTTAATGTGGTTTTTAAGGGCTTACCTGCTCCAAATCCACCTAAGCATACTGTTTCTAAATATGTTCTTTTAATCTCACCTTCAGTTCCCAGTTGCTTTATGTGCCTTTGAAAGCTCTCCAGCAATCTCCATCACCTTCTCCACAGCAAGACTTTTCCTGAACTTATTCCCCTTGCTCTTTCTGCCAGATACATAGGTCCACTGCTGAGAGCAACAGTAGGAGCTCTGAACTTGCAAGCCTTGTGCTGCACTGCCCTGTCCAATGCTGCACATAGGTAGACCTGATGGCTGTAGTGTCAGATGCCCATCTGGGCTGAGCGCTCCTCTCCTTGCTGGAGCACCATGAGGAACACCACTGGGGAGAAGTTTAAGATAAAATGTAGCCCTTGCTTTTCTGCATAATGCACCCTCGTATTCATGCGAGTGACACGCTGTGCTGTATTTCAGTGTGGTGTGTAGTAAAGAGTGGAAACTTCCTGAAGATGGAAGTCTCACGCCCCTTTTCCCCAGGTTCTTATGGAAACGCAATCACTTTTATTGTTAATCCCATACGGCCTGTCTCCAAGTTGTTTCAAACACCACAGAAGAACAGCAGTCTCAAAGTTCCTGGAAATTTCATTAAAATATGTGGCCTAATACAGACATTATCGACACCAGGGAAGGTAGGTCTGCAGAGTAAGGTCATCTCTAATAAGAGATGACTCCAGAGAATGTAAAAGGGGCATGTGGGTTTATGCATGTCTAAATAACAAATTCACGTAGGGGTTTGTACTATAACAGATGCTTCAGAAACCATACCACAGCCAAGGCTTCTCTTTCATGGATCCTCTGGCATCACATCACAGTCCCCATTAAAAAGTCAACCACCCTTGAAATAATAATGGGATTGTATTACCTCCTGTGCTCCAGCAAGTGTCATCTCTCCTGTAACGTAGGTAGAGCAGACCAGGAAATACACAGTTTACTGGCTGCTCTAGTGAGCCAGAATCTCATCTTTCACCAGATGAGATAAAATAATTAATTGTTTTTGTGAAGTGGATTCTTTAAACAGGGCTGTTGAGTCGTGAGTGTTGGTAATTGCTGGAGCAGTTTCTGCAGCATGACAGATATTCCAGGTGACATTCCCCACTGAAGACTGGCAGGTAGAGTGTGAAACACATTTCAGTCTTAGGCAGTTATATGCCATCCGTGAAAATACACTGTCACAACCTTGTGCAAGTGCTGTACAGGAGCATCAATAGGCCTCCACAGGCTCAGTCCTGCAAAGCACTGTGAAGCTGCCAGGTCTGAGCTCTCCTGTTATCTGCTAAGGAGAACTGCACTAAATGGCATGCAATACTAATAAGAAATACACAGCTCCTTGCAAATAAGGACAATAGATATCTCTGAGATTGTCATTGCAATCAAGCTAATGAAGCATTAAAGAAATCTCATGTACAACTCAATACCACAGACAATACAAAAGAAACGCACTTTATCAGGGTCCGTTGTAGTGGATTTTATTACATTGGCATCTGGGTTTGATGTTCAGTCATTCTGAGACAGCGAATGCTTACGATGCCACAACTCAGTGATGGACTGAGGGGGAGGCTGCTCTCGCCAGCTGGATGAGACAGTCACAGCTAGCCAGACTATGCTAAAATATGCTGAGAGAAACTCAGCACCAGTCCTATTCCTGTCATCCCTTCACCTCCTTGTTTGCTTCTGATTCTTATTGTTTTATATTTCAGACCACACCCCTCAGGGACAAGAAGTGCCATTTCTTCTGTATGTCTCCTGTGCCCGAGGCAATGCAGGTCCCACCCTAGCAGACCATCTATGCTTCTCACAGTGTAAGTGTTGGTGTGAGACAACAAAACCGTCTTGTTATTTCACTGTTTTCAAACATCCAGCTCATAAGTATTCCTATGCACCACAGCAAGACCTAAATGGGATTCTATTACTGCAGCTAAATTTGTTTGAATTCATTTCACTTACAAAAGGTATCAAAACTGTTTTCTTCCAGCAATAGCCTCGCTTTCACTAATCACCATCTCATTCAGACTATATATTATACATTTGATTATTCAGTTTTGCCCTGATAATAACTAATGTGCCATTGTAGGCAAGAAGTAAAATGCTTCAGCGCAACCTCTCCATTTCTAATGGATTATCTGTTTGTTTACATTATACTGTAATAGCTATTGATCTTCATATGATTATGGAATCCAGACAGCATTAGAAAATTCATTAATGATGACTATAGAAGCTTTAACCCCATTTAAAATGTTCTTCACTTTCAGGCTATTCTACATGAATGACAACATCTATTATGGACAAAAGCACTGTAACCACCCCTAATTTGCAAAGCATATTATCTGTGATCAATACCGAATGATAGAGCACAGCTGACTGAAAGGACCAATTTTGGAATTCAAGCGACATATGGTTTAAATCCCACAGTAACCAGCCTGCTCTAACTAAACAATGAGGACATACAATATCCCGGATTTCTAACGCAGTGCTCCACAATTAACACAGCTCTTCCCTCGGGAGTAATGCCACTATTTACATTTTTGGTTTTCAAGGACAGAGAAAGAGTTTGCTGTTTCCTTCATCGAATGTGACAAGGTGCAATGCATAATGAACAAAATGCCATAATTGCTCAATAAAGGAACTTTATTAAGCATATGGAGTAACTTTATAAAAAGGAAAAAGAAAAACCAAACACTTCAATGAACATTTTGTTCTATCAAGAAACCGTTTTCAGCTTTGTTTGTTTTTTTGGTGTTATATTTTTGTTTGGGTTGGTTGTTGATAAACAATATCAATATTAACAAAATCACCCCAAATACAATTGTTTCACTGGGCTCCTTCCAATAGCACTATTCTTATATGTCTTAATAATACTTTCCAGGAAGTCTGTTTGCTTTAGCTCTAGACTACTTTGAAAGATAGATAATGAGGGAGACCAAAAGTGCCTGGCTTGCTGCTTCATTTAGATTCCAAGACTGTTATCCCAGCTCTTTTCAAGTTATGTATTAATGACAAAGGGTTATGAAAGGATTTTATTAAACATTAAGTACCTTGGCAATTTAACTAAAGGCATAAACCACAGCAACCTACATGACAATTACATATTGCATCTCTAAAAAAAGGAAGCATTTAATAATTATGGCTTTATATAATTCTGATACCTATAAAAATTCTGGACCAAACTCCGCCCAAGTGTAACTCACTGACTCATTGGGCATATAACAAAGATGAATTTAGTTCTGTGCATCCATGGGAATAGCTTTGCCTGTAAGAAACCAATACATATTTCAGCAAGCCACATAATATGGGACTGACCTAAGCCACATAGTTCACATTTTCATTCCCATGCAAACTTCCACAGAAGGAGTTGGATGCATGGGTCTGCTTTGGGTGCATGTTTGCTGCAGTACAACACTACATATCCCAGTAAACCCTCTCTATAAAAAACTACTGAGTTTATATACCTTGTCTCCCAAACTGTAAGGATGGTCATTCAGTACATTTACACAGCAATGAGCACAATATAGTCTGTAGGGGTGGGTTTAGTTGTCTCTGTCATGAGATATCTATGACACAGGTATGAGGTAAGTGCACGTGTCATGGCTATGTGCTGTGGTTCTCTGTAACAGCTGGTTTTATTCCCTATCACAATCTGGCCAGTGGAGTCCGGAGAGTTATTCTGCCTGCATCCAGTCATAGCAGCAGCTCAGACGCTCAGCACAAACCTGGTGTTAAAGGTGGGTCACCTGAATCCCACCCAACTGAGAGATATAGGTGCAAAGTGCATTAATGTATACTATCCATGGTAGCTCTTTCTATAGCAAGACCTGTTCAGAAGACTGCTGGTCAGTGAAAGATATGTGCAGAAAGCAGAAGGAAGCTACCATTACGCAGAAATCAGGACACAGAAGGGGCTGCCTCGCTAGTCTCCAGCTCATATCAGCAGGCAGAACATGGCCACACTGTGGAACCAGACCCAAAAGCCAGGTGAAACTATCAGATCCCACCACTTAGACATGGCCACTGTATGTCAAGAGATGCATATCTAAGCTCCTCTCTGACCAAATTATACAGTGCACGCAAAAAGCGTCACTCACTCCTGGTGGCCTCAGTTTGCTCATGTGAGACTGAGGGCATAAGGTAAGAAGCACTGGGAGTTCTGTGGGCTGAAGTCACAGGTACTGAGAAATAGCAAAGGTGAGAGCTGCACTGATGGATATCCATATCTTCATGTTTCAACAGATGTAGATATGTATATCAATTGCAATTCTCAGCATGCACTTTCTGAGTTAAGAACAAATTTACACATTATACACAAACACGTGCACGTAAACTAAGAGCACCGTCTTTCTTTTGTACAACACTGGCTTTAACAAAGACATCATTTTACCCCTTATGTATAACCAAAGCAGCTCATATGCAAAATTATGAACCTAAAGTAAAATCTGTTGGAAAACAGCTTGTGAGGAATGCAATGGCTGAAATATATTGGCTTATATATAAACTTGTAGTTCACAGAAATTTATATAAAGTCTCCAGTCTGCTTAAGGATCACAGATTTACAGAACAAAGCACAAATTCCACTCAGTCAAAAAGAGACCAAAGAAAAAATGTAGAGGAAGAAGAAGATACCATAAAAAGAGTGGTCAAAAGTAATCAAAGCTGAACTGATCTGAACTGAAAAAAATCTTGCCAACAAACCCAGCTCCCACAAAAGATGCCTGGAAGCCCTAGGAATAGAATGCTGTTTCCTAGACAAATTTCAGTCTAGGAATGTCAGGACAATGTCAGAATAGTCTAGCACAATGTCACCAATGTCCAGGTGACATTGCTACATACAGCAGTCTGAGCAACTTCATGAGATCGGGAGAGTAGCAAAAGAAAAAGTAAGTACTTAGCAGCCTCAGTCTTAATGCAACATTGACCACACCAGCAATCATAACCTGCAACTACCTTGATATGCAAGGTAAGCCACTAAGAAGAGAAATTCATACATGCTGCAGATAATGAGGTTAATTTTTGAGAGCTATCATGGAAATTATTATAATACATTATCAGTACCTTGCTAAAATTCTTCTCAGTATGGAAATCAATCTTTCCTTCTACTTGGCTAGAGCTAGCATCTGAGATTTATAAAGCCTTTTAAGGTGCCTCTAAAATTAATGGGAATTGGATGTCCTCATTACCTACATGCTTTGAAAAACTCAGCCAAAATGCATAAAATGCATAGACAGTGGCTGTCATTAAAACCTCTTCAATTCTGCCTTTGAAAGTGGATAAGGATATCATCGTGTTCAAATGATTCCCTGTAAAGAATTTAGCACCAGGAATATTTAGCGAACACTACAGTGCTCCCTGTAAATTACTTTCAAAGGCAAGTGCAAAGACTTTAATGGTACCTACGCAAACAACTGCATGAAGTAACACAGTGAAGTGAACCTCTGGAGACTAGTTACCAACACTGCAGTCCTGAAAGAATGGAATTTATTATATACCCTAAGTAGCCACTTTGTTGTTCCAATTGGGAAAGGTCTGGTGAGAGTAGGCTATATATCCTTAGTCTGCTGATACACACAGACTACAGTCCAGACGCATGGATGCAATGGGGCTTTTTGTGCTGCTCCTGTTAAACCAGCTGTTGAAATGGTGCCTAGTTCCCAGCCACCTGAAAACCTCAATAAACCACTTCTGTTTCAGCATTGCTACCCTTTCAGACAAAAGCTATGTTGCTCTGGATCAGCTCTCTTCCTTAGTCCCACCTTTACCCTTTTTCCCTATATTCTGGGCCAAAGCAGCATCCTTGCTAGCTGTCTCCTTCCCTAGTCTTCACCATGCCTCCTTTCTTGCCCCAGCTGGCTGGAAAATAAGAATGGAATCAAATCTTGGATCTGTTACAGTGCTTGTCATGTAAACCCTGGGCAAAGTTTTTACTGCTGTTGATATCCTGCTAACAGTACCCAGGTGAGCTAACTTACATTTAGCTCTGACGATGATATCATAAACATAAGCAATGCAATCAAATTCTGCAGTGGAGTGCAGATGAAAAAACCAAAGGAGAAAAGCTTTGGCCTTGTATAATTTCCATGATTAAAATCAACAGCAATGTTTGACTAATTGGCCCACATAGCCTTCCCACTGGCATAATTTAAATAAGCTTAAAACCTGAACGACTTTAAAAAAACAACACCATTCAGCCATTCAGCCTACCAACCAGGCTACCGAGTCTCTCCACTGAGTTACACAAGGCTTGTTTGCCTCTGCAACAGCCCCACGTAGCTGCCCTAGCTTTCTGGTAGAGTGCCCCACTGAAAAGTGAGAGTGATGAATGTGTTCACTGTTAACATCACCAGCCATTTCACCTCTGAACAGGGACACGGTAATACTAAGGGACTGCAAGGAGAAGGTGAAAACCCACATTTTCCCTTTCCTGCTCCATATCTTTTATGTATCTCCTTACCCCTGCATAGACCGTAAGTCCGGAGGCAGGAGAACCAGAAGCTCCTCTGTTACGATCACTAAGAGCAATGTGCAGCCAAGTGGTTGCATCCACACATACTAATACAAAGGGCAGAGGGAGCTTGTCCTGTGTCTGCCTTCAAGTTAGCTTCAAAGTATTCCTCAAAAGAAATCATGGGAAGGCTGAGATAGAAGTGGACCAGGCTGGGTTCTGGACATCTCTTTCAATACCATGGGTGACATCTCTATTGAGAACATGAAAGCACCAGATAAGACCTTGGCTCCGTCTGCCCAGCATTAACTGACTACATTAATTCAGTATGAGCCAGAAAACAAAGCAAACTTTCAGGCAGACTTTGTTATATAACTGTCATTGAACTCACATTTGGGGCGGCAGGCCAGCGGGTGACAGAAACCACTCTGGCAACTGCTAATTGGCCTTTGTAAGGAGCAAGTCAAAGAGATTGGCCTGGGGCAATGTAATTAGCAAAGTCATTGGCAGCTTATGTCAACAGTCTAATTTAGAAAGTAATAAATAGTTAAAACAGCAGCCTTCTGGGGGCAGGAGCAGGTAGGTATGGGGATGGCTGACATGATGAAGCAGCTATTGCCCAAAGTGGAACCAGGGCCAAGCTGCCACCAAGGACCTCACAAGTCTCTCTGCTAGAGCAAGCATGTGCCTCCAGGATCTGAGGTGCTTGTCAAGGCTGGAATGGGGCTGGGGCTCTGACTCATGTGTGTTGTGCATCTGTGTGTGATAGACTGGAATTGCTGAAATAAAAATTCACTATCCACCCACTAAACCTGCCTTACTAAGAAGAAAAGTTTTAGATGGCACTTTGCAGAATGGTTCCTATGGCCACCCC
The DNA here is from genome assembly GCF_000696875.1 of Nestor notabilis. NCBI lineage: Eukaryota > Metazoa > Chordata > Aves > Psittaciformes > Psittacidae > Nestor > Nestor notabilis. The sequence goes on along the minus strand of NW_009916422.1, from coordinate 30,676 downwards.
CACCCAATGCCCCCAACGCAGAAGATTCAGCTGTGACTTAAGCCAAGAGGAGCTACCAGGCTGTGCCCTTCCCAGGCTCATCACACCATGTGTCCAACAAGATGAAAACTGGTGAGCATGGGCCCATCTGTCAGCTTGCAGATCTGGGGTCTGTGGGGAGGGGGAAGTAGCAGGGAGGGAATGTGAGGAATGGGCTCTGCTCCTAAACACCTTGCTCAGCACTTCAAGGTTTGCTGTAACTTGCTGCCCATAATTTAACAGTAAATTATGGTCCCCTGTAGCAAAGATGAAGCAAGGAAGTGTATGAGAGGCATAGTGTTTCCCAGGGCAGTTCCTGAGACAAGGCAGCTACCCAGCTTCTGCATTGCTCAGAGCAGAGCCTTGAGATGTACGCTAGCCCAAGTAATGAGCCTGGTTCTGGCAAGAAAGTGATTGTGGCAGTAAAGTGAAACAGCCATTATGTACTTGGCAATGACTCTAGCCTTGAGATAACCTGCTTTTTAATTGAGCTGAGGAGTGTTTTCATTCTTTCTCAAGTTGCTTATTATTTATGGGTACAATATGTAATAATAAAAATTACATATCTTGGCAAAAACAGTGAGCAAGAAGAAGAACACTACACAGCAGGCATGTGTTTTTCTAGAGAGGTAGTCATCTATTTTAAGTACCATTGTGCTCTGTTCTGCTGTGGTAAATCCACACAGAAAGCAGCAGAATGCTAGCAATGTTTCTGCACATACAAAGAGACCCTGTTTAAAAGCACAGCCTCCGGGCATGTGCTGTGAAGTACCTCACCTCTGAGCCCCATACACTCATCAGTGTGCAGACATCTCCCAGTCAGAGGTGCCGATGGAGAGAGCGGCCACAGAAACTACACTCCATGCCACTGCTCTGAAGTGTTCATCTTCAGCAAAGCCTCTTCCCACTCCTGTATAAGAGAGCAGGAAATATTGCTCCCAGTTTCCTTCCAGGCTTCAGTGCACTGAGCACAGGCACAAGCACTATTGACAATTTGGGGGTAGGGGAAAATGCGCTGCCTTTACCCGGTTTTAATTGCTGGAGACTGTAAAGTTGTTCTTTAGGAAGTAACTACTTCACTTCTTTCCTCTCCCACTCTTAGCATGCCAGCACATTTGGCTTATTGAAGGGCATTTAATAATAACTTTCAATACCGGAATTTTTTCAATTACTTCTTCAGATTTTTGCTCCAAACCAATGCGGCTGGATTACTCATGGGAAAAGCTGAGCAAATGCATTTTGTGTAGTGTGCATCTGCACAGAGAATGACAGAGCAGAGAACCACTTAAATGATAAATATTTATTTTTTTTAAGTATTTTTCTTTGTGCAATAACCTCTTATCTCCAGCCCTGCTGTCACAAATACGCTGTTTAACACTTTGTGCCATGTTGTCATCTCTGAACAGAAAAAGCAGGATTGCACTGCACACGTTATCTTAAAACTCTTTTGTAGCCAACAGGTCTTGCATTTTAAATGGGAACAGGGCTACCTCCGGCTTTGTCAGCCTGATGCCTACTTGTCTTTGGGCCTACAAACAAACATGGGGAGAACTGATTGAGGTGGGGAAAAAAAAAAACCCAGGCTAAATACAAGAAAGCAAAGGAAAGAATAAGAATGCTGAACCTGTAATGTAAATCTCATGTTTAATTAGGAGGTCCGAAGAACTGTGGACAGGAAAAGCATGTTTCTCTGAAAGTGGTTTTGAAAAGCACTGAAGATGAATATAATAAGGCTGACAAATACACCTTGGAGGGTGACTGCAAGAATAAAATTGATTTATTTAATAATTTAGAAAATGCTTCCAGCCATATCTCCCATTAAAATCTGAAGGCCACCGTATTCTGTATTTCTTTGTTCTTTTTTCTCCCTTTTAGTTATGCTCCACCAGCTTTAATAAATAAGTAATACATGGGGGGAAAACACTCATCTCAAGTGCTTTGCCACAACCCTGTAGGGCTCTTTGATTCTTTCTAAATCTAAATAGATCAAGTCAGGAACAATCATCTGCCTGGAGAAGAATGATGTTTCAGGGTTAATACTCCAAATATAAGTAAGAAAGTCAAAGAAGTATAATTGTATTAATGACCATCAAAAACCAAAGAAGTAAGCAACATGTCAAATGCATATTCTAATTCCCAAAGCCAAATGAAAAATCACCTGCATATGAAAACAGCAGTCAGCAGCTATGTGCTCTTTTGTAGGAAGTGATAAATGAAAATGAGACATAAGAGTAATAATTAATCCAGAGCTGACTTTTTTTTTATTACCACCTGTTTTAAAGCTTTCTTCTTATAAATGTTCCTACAGCTCAAACTTCTTGAGATTTTTCTGGCAGTGTTTTGACCATAGTGGCTGCAGATTCTTGTTTTCACACTGTGCCTTTTAGAAAGGAAATACGGACAGTCTTGCTTGCCAATCAATTAAACATTAAGTACTCACCACCTTACTCATGGAGAAGCAAATGTAGTCCAGGCAAAACTCTTCTGCAACTATTTTATGCAAAATTCATGGTGTGAATTCTATAAACAATTCATAAAGTCAAGTATGAGCTTGATATAGGTGCATATCAGCAATGTAGGCCAACTTCATTTCCACTGGAAAGTTAAAAAAGCACAAAAAATGCCTTTCTGCCCATTTGTGTTTGATGATAAAGCCAGTTGCATGGTCAGGGGGACCTTACTTGGCTGCTCTGGCAGTTTGTTGCTTTCACTTGCAAAATCAGCAGAATAGTTGAACTCTGGTAAAGCAATAGCTATAACAATATTAATTAATTCTTTTCAGCCAAGTATTTCCATTTTCCCTTAATATTGTTCTTTTAAACCATTCTAAAACTAACTAAAATGGAGAAAGGAAAGAGAAAAGACAGGCACTAAAAGCCATTATAAAAGAACCAGCTGAATGGATGTCTTTCAATTGATGTCAGTGGATTTCAGATAAATAAATGGGAAATTACGTTAACATGCTCTTACTTTTCCCAACATACCAACAAAAAGTAGCTTTTGAAAGAGCTTACATAATAGTCCCACGTGGATTTCCTTTAGCAACTAAGGCAAGGCAGCATTCTCCACCTCAAACTACTATTTGGCAAGCCATAAGCACACAGCTGGACCATGGGAGCAGAGCCAGCGGTTTTTACCCATGATGTAACCACATGATTCAGGTGGGACCCGAGCCTGATTACACACTATAACCCCACTGTCTTCATCTCCTGACACCTTAGCTTCTCATTTCCATACCTTAGGGTTCTCAGACCCTCTTCCTTGGAAGAGGTGTAGCCTTGGAAGGTATGTAGCTTTGTCCCCGTAAGGTTTGGGGGAGGAATGAGCCTTTCTAGCTGCTTAGCAGCATGGTCTGTTCAGTCTAAGAAAGGAGTTGATTTCAGACTTCCCACCCCAAAACACTTACAGCTTTTTTGCCCACACGTGAACAAAACACCACCAACCAGACAAAATGATGTCAGGGTTTCCCTGGCGAGTGATGGAGCTTGGAGGATATTTTGCTGCATCAGAAACTTGTGGGTGAGAAGAACAAGACAATGGAAGAAAACCAAACACAGCCCCTTTGCATCCTCATCTCTGGTAAAATGCAGGCTTGCATCTGGTAAAATGCATGTGATGTTTTAAGCCCCTTTTCTAAGGATAGGGGCAGTTCCCATCATTCCTGCAGTCCTAAGGGGAAGAAGGCATGGGCTGTATCATAGTCCTGACGGTTCAGAGGCCAGAACAAGGACAAGGACAAGGAGACAGCACAAGGCTATTTGACTTGATGGGCAATGTGGCACTCATGCTCGAAGACAGCTCCAGTTCCCTTTGAATAACCTCACAGTGCTCTCTGCAAGAGCTTTATTCAGGTCTTTAGGGGCTCTCTTCAGCCATCTCCAAGAGAAGCCCCCATAGCCTCCAGCAGGTCATGCAGCCTGCAACCTTTCAAAGTATTTCTTCCATTAGGAGACCCCTGAGAACTGGTGCTAAAGGCAGACCCTGTAGAGCAGTAAGCAAACAGCAAAATCATCTACTGATTGCTCTTGTGCTAAGGTCTCATCAGGGAATACAGAGAACTTATTGATGGGAGAGGAACAAAAGCAGGTTATGGGTAAGTGGCAAGCTTCCCTTGCCTCCTCTTCTCCATCTCAGATATCTTGCCCCCTTGTCAGGGTTAGCCCCCATAAGCAGCACAGTGGCTGTGGCCAGCATGGCCAGTGTGCCACATTTCAACAGCCAGCTTCCCTTATAATCCTGATTACTCTTTAGAGCTGTCAAGGGGGAGGGGAAAGAGGTGGATTTTGCTGCTTTTTGTGCCCGTGCAGGGCTGTGTTTTCTCTCTTGTCTGCACAGGGGCAGGCTCACTGCTCCTGTGTGTGACCTGCAAGAAACCCAGCAAAAACGAGGAGGAGGAGGCATTGCTGAAGCAAGCAAGGGACAAAAGTGACTTGGTTGCTACTGCCGCTGCTGCTGCAAAGTTGCTAAGAGAAGACACAAAGCCCCCTGGACATTACCACTGAAAACTCATTAGGAAGCTCTCAGCCACATCCCCAGCACAGATTGCAAGTCCTCTCTCAACGCATACACAAGGGCATGGGGAAAATAACTAGAAAGGGGTGGGTAAAGCTCCGCACAGGCAGGCTGTGAGTTTGTTGTGGTGGGTTTCTTTCTAGTTATAAAGTTTTCCCCTCCCCTCAGGATATTCTCTCTTTTTTTCTTTTTTTTTAAGTTTTATTCATGAGTTGTTAACCATTTTGTTTAGCAAATCGGTTTATCCCAATGACCTTTCCCTGCTTTAATTTTCGAGATGGCAGATGGCTCTAAAGAAATCCCCCTTAAATGCAGACCCAGACCCAGCCTGTTTTTTTCACACACTGGACCTGCATCAACATGCCAAGCACAACTCCAGAAAGAAGACAAAGTCACCAAGAAAGAAACGGGGAGGGAGAAGGAGGGGGCAGGGAAGAGAGAGAAACTAGACAGAGTCCAGGTTGACTATTTATTGCATTGTTAATAATCTGTGATTTCTCTCCAGTGCCGTTTGCAACTGCCCACCGCTACTGTCTGCACATACACAGAAAGCCCTGTGGAGGATGTCCTGTAGGATTGGTATCCCCAGGTCTCTGTTCCAAGAGGCAAACACTGAAAGGAGGAGAAACAGCTGGGAGTGAGGGACCTGTGCAGGAATGAAGGGCTGGAATGATATGCAAAAAGCAGAGGTAATGCTGAACTGAGCTGAGCAGCTGCACTGGTATGAAAATACAAAATGGGAACAGGGGATTGGAAGGAAGCACAGAAAAAAGCAGTTTGAAGTCCTAGCACTTTGAACTGCCTGCTCAGATTCGTGGTGACTCCTCATATAGCACTCATGCAAAGGGCAAAGTATCTTCTTAAAGGTGCCTTACCCCAAGCTTCATAAAAGATCTTCCGCCTCCCCAACACATTTCCAAGCTTTAGCCCATCTAGTTGTGATGGATGAATAAGTGAAGCACGTTCAAGAGCTATCATTTATCTCTTCCCAGCTGGCAATTTTGTGAGAAAATCTATACAAATTGTCACATCTCCTATCTCTCTTTCTGGGTGTTAAGTAATACCACCCGGAGATGCCAGATTCCAAGAAGCAATTCTGTTCATTTTAGTCCACCATCAGGTTGAAAATGTGGTGAGAACAGCAATTGTTCCAATAAAAAAAAAACCCCCACAATGTAGGGATGAAATGCATTCAGGTTCTACACCACTGAATTCCTGTCTGACCACGGCTTATGCCTAAAATGAGAGACCCTAAGCAGGGCTTGCAAATGGCAATGTGAGCTCCTGACTCTTTCCAGTCTCCAGAGGAACTGCACAAACACAGTTCTGCTAACCATTTAATCCTGTGATTCATTTAAAGCATTTAAGTGAACCCTATCGGCTGTCCTGGCTGGATTCAGTCATTTTGAAGGGGAAAATTGGGGGGAGGATGCAACCACATCATGTGATATGCCACAGACCACCACACCAAAAAGGGACAATGAAGAAGGCACAATCCCCTTTTACTCAACCCTATGGACTTCCATGGGGTGAGCACACAAAAGTGCTTTGCTGACCCAGGTCCTATCAACAATAACTTCAGCCCATAGCCAAGGTAAAATCATTGGACTGCATCACAGGACATTAGTTTGTGTGTTGCACTGCTGGGACTAGATTGAGCAAGATACCAAAACCAGCCACCATGAGCCTTTTTTGCCTCAAGAAAGTTGTATGTTATGCCTGGAAAGATGTGAATTGCTGAGGTCCCAAGCTTCTTTGCGGAGTCTCTTCACTTCTTTTCATTCTGTATGGTTTGGTTTTCACTTGGCTTAATCAAAGCTCTGTCTGAGACCAGCAAGACAGCAGAGGAAGACAAAAGGGCTCCAACTGCATCAAAGTGTCGGTGAACCTCACCGATGAATCTCGCAAGTGCCACTATTACGCAGTTAGTCCTAACCCACGCACAACTAGGGAATTATTTCTGTCTGGAAGAATGCAAGGAAATATCCAGAATAACAAAGTCAGCTGCCCCAAAGCGACTTGCTACAAGGTAGTGCCCAACAGACCTAAATAAAGTGGCCACAAGAATATCCTCCCAGTATTTCCTAGAAAAAAATCAAAGTTCTAACACCACTGAAGTACAGAGCCAGGCTGTCAACTTCACCGTTTTGTCTCACGCCTACCTTCACATGAACCATTTGCCCAGCTCAAAACAAGCTCCAGCCCTGCTACTATTACAGATAAGTGACCATTTTTCCTCAAATGACTTACCTGCAGGGCACAGTAATTTTTTTTTTTTTTAATTTCGCCTTTTTTTTTTTTAAATTTTCCCCAAGTGGGTTGTGATTTCCTCAAATGCTTCCACTCAAACCATTTTTCCCCAGTGCTTCTGTGTAATGTCAGTCAACTGAGATAGTCCATGGTTATTTCTGTTCCCTAGTGTAGCTCAGAAGTCTACCAAACCACCGTGCCTTCTATTCTCTCAAGGAGAGGTAGCAGCAAAACAGCATTTGGAAGTTTTATAAAATATTAAACCTCCTGCTTTCTAGGCCACACAGTCCTTGCCTGAGGCAGCATTCATATAAAAAGTTAAGCTATTACAAGATTTATTGCTTAGATGCAAAGCAGCACAAAAAATTGAAGTCTATGTCTCAGCCAGTTGGAACACAAACAGATATTCCTCCTCAGGTGCCCTGGACCGTGCTGGAGACAGGCAACATGACAAATGCAGTAGGCCCAGTGCAGATCAGCCTGTGCTAAAATAAAAGCACCAGCCTGCACGCACTCATGCCATATAAAATATCCAGATTGAAGGGGGCACAGCCAGCCACAGTCCACATACACTGTGCAGCTGCATCACTGCAACAGTTTGCCATTGCCAGCATGACATCAGTCATTAGCATGAAGGATCCTGAAAGTGGGAAATAGCTGTCTAAGGGGGAACTTTCAGTACATGTACTTACATTCATCCACAGGTCCTTCAGTCACTGTAAGTTTAACCATACTGTGCTCCAGATGGGCAAAAGATGTGTGGTATTTGGGATGGGAAATCTCTGGTATGGCCTCATATGCCAATTATATTCAGCACTGATATATGGTCCAAGCTTCCCAGGGGCTTCTCAGCAAGATGTGTGTTTCTGAGACTTAATGTCTCACTCCTCTGTGCTACTCAGTGTCTGCAGGCTGAAGGGTGATTTTTTTTTCCATTACATTCATATGAGGAATACAATTTTATGGGAATTCAGAATTGAGAGGACCATTTTCAAGTGGTTTTATGAAGACATACAGAAGCCAGGACCTTCTATAGCCCCAGTGAAACTTCTTCCATCATAACTATTGCATATTACCTTTCTTCCTCGAAAGTGGTAATTCTCCAGTGCTCGACGAAGTTTTCAGCTCAACACTGCAGTGAGACAGTAGCATTGTGAATCTGTTACGTCACCTGCTTCAAACTGAATACTACAAGAAGATGAACTGTGCGTTTGAAAGAACAGAAATAGTCTTCACTGGTCATACCATACTCTCCTCACTGGAAAGCCATTGCACCCAGCAAAGATTTGATACATATTCTAGGACAAGTTTTATCCATTGCAAGTGTCATGGTGCCTCATGTACAAAAACAGAGCCAAAATACTCACTAGTTGCAGAAGAAAGAATGTTCACATTTTTACATGTGCACATATACATCCATATACAACAGTGGCAGTAATTTTTTAAACCAGAGAAACATTTGTGTCATTTCCAACCTTGATTTAGCAATAAATCACCACAGAATCACAGGCAGAGGCTGGAAGTAACCTCTGGGGTCACCTCATCAACCAGTGTCTCAGCACTTAATGCTGAAAATTATCACCAGCTTCAACCTTCACTTCAAGGTGCACAACCTTGCACTTGGCCTTGTTTAACCTCAAGCCCACTTCTCCATCTTGTCCAAGTTCCTCTGGATAGCATCCCATCCCTCAGGTGTGTCAACCACACCTCTCAGCTTGGTGTCATCTGCAAACTTAGAATCATAGAATCATAGAATAGTTAGGGTTGGAAAGGACCTTAAGATCATCTAGTTCCAACCCCCCTGCAATGGGCAGGGTTGCCTCACCCTAGGCCATGTCACCCAAGGCTCTGTCCAACCTGGCCTTGAACACTGTCAGGGATGGAGCATTCACAACTTCCTTGAGCAACCTATTCCAGTGCCTCACCACCCTCACTGTAAAGAACTTCTTCCTTGTATCCAACCTGAACTTCCCCTGTTTAAGTTTGAACCCATTAACCCTTGTCCTATTGCTACAGGCCCTAATGAAGAGTCCGAACTTGCTGAGGGTGCACTCAATCCCACTGTTGATGTCACTGATGAAGTTAATAAACAGTACTGGTCCCAGTATGGACCCCTAAGGGACACCACTTGTCACTAATGTCCATCCACACACTGAGCCATTAATCGTTATCCTCTGGATGCAACCACCCAACCGTTCCCTCATCCACTGAAGAATCCATCCATTAAATCCATATCTCTCCCGTTTAGAGAGAAGGATGTCGTGGAAGAACGTGTCAAAGACCTTGCAGAATTCCAGATAGATGACATCTGTATATATGCATGACCATGATAACTGTATCTTCTGAGCCTACAGAAGGGAATTATTGCAGACAACTTAAAATGAAGTAGAGATGAAGGTTGTGCGAGACAAAGGTTTAGAATAGTCAGTTCCTGGAACATGAAAAGTTAGGTGTTCCTTACATATCTTAACGTATTTTTAAAGAAGTGTGCATAGTGCATAACATAGATGTGTACTTCGTTATAAATAAATAAATAGGGAAAACAAAAAATTAAAATTAGTAACAAAACTCATATGTACCAAGGAAAAATTTGACTGCTGCCTTGGCACTGCAAATTTATATTCACTGCTGCAGTTCTCTCTGTCACATTAGTTCAGTAACATCTTAAGAAATATTTATGTGAATAAGGATTTGCAGGATCAGGCCCAATATAAATAATAATAGGATCACTTAGGCAGAGCTTTACATCTGTACAAACATTGTCTAATGAATTCCTGATGGAGTTCTGCTGTTGACTAAGGAAATCATGTGAGAACCTCCACAGTAAATGAAGCAGCAACGCATTTTGGATCAAAGGAAATTATACAGAAAAGCAAACTAATATACAAAGGGCTGCAGTCATTCTTGGCATATTTCCTCTTAAGTCATTTAGACCCTCTTTAGGCACTGGCACTATTTACTTTATAGCAAAACCTCCTGGCCTTTGAATTGAAAGACCTTCAGTCTTTGATATCAGAGCTCTCATGTTTAACCAAGAGGACACTCGTCAGGGGGAAGACGGTGATATGTGCAAACTTCAGCTCCATACAGTGTGAACTCCTTAATGCAGAGGTGACCTTTTCATTCTGCTATCCTGCAGTGTAAGCACAGCAAGGCCTTGGTCCATGCCAAAGACTCCTAGGCATTCAGGAACACGAACAAATAGCAACAGTCCAAATTTAACCAGGGTATGACCGTACTGAAACTAACACCAAATGCTGCAGCTGTGTGCTCTTCTTGAAGCTAATGTCTTTGGAAAGTGACCTCTTTTCCACATGGCTTTAGGAACTACAACATTCCCTGTGACTGCAGAAGCTGTATGCATCACTAACCTCCACCAGACCCTGTTCTGGCTGACTTCTCCCTCAGGCCACATGCACAAGACCAGATAAAGGCACAAATGGTATTTTCAGACTCAGACCATAAGAGACAATTGTCCTGGACCTGGTCAATTTACCTGCCAGATGTCACCAGAGATTCCCCCTGCTTTTTTACACCCTCCTATGTCCTTTAAGTCAGGTTCAAACAAACACCTTCTCATACTCTAAAAACACTACTGAAAGGTAATTTACTAAAATTATCCATACTGTGGTTTTTTTCAAGCCAGAAAATATATCAGACATCCCTCCTCTGCATGTGTGTGGTGTGTATAATGCTAGGACAGGGGACCACTGCTAAAGAGCTGCCTAATTACTCTGCTTTCCAGGACCTTTTCTCTATTTAAGAGATAGCTGTTGAATGCAAAGGCCTTTTTCCAGGTAGTCTGTAGCCATCACTCCCTGCTTCCCACTCTACATCTCTAAGACATAGAATCATAGAATCAACTAAGTTGGAAAAGATCATCAAGTCCAACCATTACCCCAGCACTGCCAAGTCCACCACTAAACCATGTCACTAAGGGCCTCATCTACATGTCTTTTGAACACTTCCAGGAATGGTGACTCCACCACTACCCACTGCCCTGGGCAGCCTGTTCAATGCCTGAGCACCCTTTTGGTGAAGAGATTTTTCCTAATATCCAATCTAAACCTCCCCTGGCACAGCTTGAGACTGCTACCTCTGGTCCTATCATTTGTTACTTGGGAGAAGAAACCAGCTTCATCCTCCTTTTTCCTTGAGGGAATCAGTTCTTTGCTGCCCACCTTAGCAGCAGGCTGAGTGACTTGGTGTGCCCCCACACCTGCCCTACGGCCTGACAGAGTACTGCCCCAGGGTGGCCTAGAGTCAAGAGACATCAGGGTTCATTCAGTTCCCAAAAATAGGCATCAAGCTCCACTTGAGGTGCCCTCTCTACCCACAGATGGATGCTTGGCATGACACAGGCAGGACTGGAAACCTGTATCTCTGAAACCGGCTGGATGAGATGTCCTAGGGCAGAACAGTAAGAATGGACACAGGCATGCCAGCAGTTCAAATGAGTCTGTAGGGAAGGATTCATATTCCCTTGACTGTACTGAACACTTCTCCTTGAATATAATGGGGCTTTTAGACTCACAACTGATGTTTAGACACCAAAACATAGTGCAAACTGGAGTTCAACCTACCTTAATTCCCCAAGATCAGATTTCAGCCCTCAAAGCTGACAGGTCCTTGAGGGCACAATGCACAACTTCAACCCATAGCTCCAGTCAGCAAGAAGGACTCTCTCCAGTTAGCATGTGGACTTCTTGGCTGTACTGTTGGGAGCCAAACAGCAATGTGCCTCCTAACATGTAAACACACAGATTCTTCACTGGAGCTAGCTCTTCATCAAGGTTGAACACTGGAAATGCCAAAACATGAATGAGAGCAATTGAAAATCAAAAACAGGCAAGAAGTTTTGTTTTGGATGAGAACCTGCAGAAGACAGCCCTGCAGAAATGTCGGAAATACCTGTCTCAATAGTGCAGATCCATAATGCCTGTGTCACCATGCACCAGAAAGGCAGGTGAGGCTAAAGACTTGGATGAGTAGTGCTGTGCTTAAAGGATTCCAGCACACCCAGTGATGGAAAACTGTTGGACTGGTGAGATCCAAACAGCATAGGCCATCTGATACAGATCCCAGCCTGTAAGGATATAAATATATGGATGAACTGTCGGCCTTGGATCAAGAAAAAGGGAAGAAGTAGTTGCTGCAGTTACAGATCAAAGCAGTAGCAAACTCCTATTTTTTTTTTAAACAGAGAACCTCAACTACTGTCCAGTAAGGCAATCAAACTGCCTGCAGGGAGAAAATATAGAGAAATTATTTCTCACCACTTTAATGCTCTAAAATTAGCATTTCCAGGAAATAAGCATGTTAAGAGGAGAGATTATTCTTGGCATACAGTTAAAAAGCAGTAGATAATGTTACCTGAATCACCTCTACTGACTGCAAAATAACTAAAATATGTCCAACGGAGTAGTTGGGTACCAAAAAGGGACCTGCTAACACCACACTTAGAAAAACAAAGGACATGTCAGCAAATGAGCAGGAAAATATCCTGAAGGTTTAAAGGAAGGAAATGAAGTCACAAGAAATAGCAAGAATACATCTATTCATGGAATTGGTAAGAAAATCTCCAAGGCATGTATACTGCTGAAGATAAAAACAAAATTATAAATAAAAGGATGAAACACAAAAGCAAGGAACTAATGAACACAGCTGCTTGGCTTGGCTCAAGGGCCTCTTTGAACCAGTTAGAAACCCTTCAGCATATGGAGATCTGACCAAACTGGTGCAAACAGCAAGAAGCATAAAGTACAGCAAGCAATAAGTGACGAGTGAATGAGAAGAGGATGAAAGGATTTCACAGAGAAGCAATACCTAAAAGTCATAGAACCTGCTTATAAACAAGAAGACAGTTTGGGAAAGTGCAATGTTTGTTGTACTGCCAAGGATTAAAAGAAGTGATTCTTAGGCAAAGCCAGAGAGAGCTGGAGCCATAGAAGGGATGTTGAAGTTATCACATGGCTGATTTCCTTCATGGTTGGATACTCATAGCATTTTAAGGAGCAGTCTTTTATTGTCATTTTTCAGCATGTTTTAAATGGCTTTACGGATTACATGCCCAACACCAAATGCTTGGGCAAAGTTTACAGAAACCAGTTATTAGTTATTATTATTGTTACATGCATATGTTTCCAAGCCCCTAAACAATTACTATCATGTTTCAATGCAGAATATTTCTTCACAATTGGAAAACATAATGGCTCCAGACACACTGAATAGAGAAATTCACTTTTTATCATGTCATGGTAATAATTGCCTTCACCACTTTATAAAAATTGAATATTTAAAATATCATCATAAAAATATCTATTCTTTAATAGGTATTATCCTCTCCTGTAATGGAAGCAGAGGTCACAGAATACCTTCCTTTCCTTGTTATCAACACTGCTAGAAACCAGGCTAATAACTTCATTGTCACTGCAACATTTCTACAGGGTTTTGCAGGTGTCTAAAATGCAGATATTAACCCCTGTTTTAAACATTCGCTCAGCAGCATAAGACTGAAAACCCTCTCTTTAGAACTCCACATAAGGTGTCTGGCCCGAAATAAAAGAGCTTTTCCAGTTTCTTGGTAAGAGAGAAAAAGGAGTTCTTTATCAAAAGCATATTAGCATATTTTGCCTCATTAATAACTTCACTGCAGCATTAATTTGCTTAATTATTGCACTTAGAATTCAACATGGTTGCTAATTAATTCAAAGGCTGGATTAAAAAAAGAGAAAAAATTTGGAGTCATAACACATACACAGACAGCCCTGCTTTGCGAGCAGGCTTTTTGGAAATAAGTTTTTTGTTCTGTTCCATGAAACACTAAGTCTGTGGACACAGTAAGTCAAGAGTTATCTTTTCAATGATTTATTTTAATACATTTTCCCAGGTTTGCCCATTTAGGCTTCTCTCCTGATGAATTTTCCTGTAATAAATGGGGTTAATGCTTCTCAACAGCCTGCTATCAGGACTTCCAGCTCCATTACCCACTATTAAGATCTTGTTCTCTTCCTCTGCAAATCTTTCTTTCTATTTTACTGTCAATGGCCAACAGGGACACTAAATCCTTAGCAGGTCATTTGGAAAGAGTTAATTTGTCTTGAAACAGCCCCAAAATTACCTTCTCATAGCCCAAAAGAAACAAAAGATGTAAAAAAAACCCAAAATATCTGCAACCCCAAAACACCACTCTCCATTTCCTAAAGTCTTTCAGTTTATCAGTAAATTATAAAGAAAATCTTGAGGTATTTGGGTCACCCCTAAAATATTCAACATCAGATTTGAATGACATTCCAATAGGGCATCTTAATTGCTTGCTTATGAGTCTTACATCTTAGCAAGACAAAACCATCACAAACCAGTTAATGGTCCAGGGCTGCTCTGAGCCGGCTGTCTATCATGTAGTGCCCAGCAACGCAGGGGATGCTCACAGAGGTATAGCCGTGTTAATGGAATCTTTAACTGTATACAGACACATCCATTTCCAGCCCTGCTACTCAAGCTGAAAAAATTAGTTACATATTGGTATAGCTAGATTGGTCATCATGCTGCTATTTAGTTGCTGGCACAGCCCAGCACGAGCTGCTTTAGACTTTCAGTGTCCTCATCCATTTATAGTTTGGCATGTGCCAGCTTGGTGAGACAATGGACAACAGAGGATTTCAAGGCGCTGGCCTCAACTATCCTCAGTTTTATTCCCTTGGGAGGTTTCTATTTAGACAACAAGCTTACTTACTCTCAGATACACTTTTTAAAGACAGGTACCGGGAATGGGGATTAACAGAATCTGCTGTAGATAACCTTTTGAAACCTGGTGCTATAGCTCACGTTATGTTGCCAGACACATGTGTTTAATGAGTCTCTTTTTTTGCTTCTACTGGTAGTAGTTGCACAATGACCAAGGAAGTCCATCAGTGCAGTGATTTTGTTAGGGTTTTAGGTATCTAAAATAGGACTGCAGTGAAATTGAAGGGCTCCTCAGTTCAAAAGCTGTGTAGCCCTGGACATACATAAATTCAGCAGGCATTCTCTTTCCAGTTGAAAACATTAGAAAACATTCTAAAAATCAGAGTTCTGCTTCCTGGCAAGCCTAGATCTCTGCTTCCTGGCAAGCCTAGATCTGCTCCAAGAGGGAGCTCAGCCTCATGGATCATCAGAATGCCAAAACAAAATACACAAAAAAACTAGGTTGCCTGTGCAGCCCTCTCTCCAAGGAGTATTCTCAAAGCACACCTAACACTGATGCAGTTCAAGTCCTCACAAAATGTACCCTGAGGCATCTTACTCTTAAAAAGGATCTGGAAAACAAGATGCTGAGGGTACCCTTATTCTATACAGCACCGTGAAGAGGCTTTTATAGAGGTTCACAATATTACCTTGCCTCTCACATTCCTGTTTCTTCTTCCATCCCTTCTCCCTAGAGTCATGTATAAGGCATTTTTTTCCTGCACAGTGTTCTTCCCCACCTCATAAACCCATCGCCTGGTAGTTGTGTCTTTTGTGACCTGCAGATTCAGATCTCCCTCTCCAGCAGAGCAGAGAACAAAGCTGGGTCTTTAACTGCTTGGATAAGTGACATAACCAGGCAGCCACCACAGAGGGGGCAGACTCTTCATCATGTTCCAGATGTCTCTTGCAGCAGCAGAAGAAGCCTCATTCCTTCCTTTAATACAAAAAATTAAATTAACAGTTAAAGAGACCCTACTGTGATGTGAGAGATGCTCCTAACTCTGACCAGGAGGTGGGCACCTCAGGGCTGCAGGTCGGGAGTATTTCAGACACTGTGCAGTCCTTCTCCACCCATTCCTAGCTCACAGGCCTGGTCACGCCACACCACGGACATCCCTCTGAGAAGCCAAGCCCATAGCCATGTTTGGGAGCTCTGGCTGGGCATGTGAAGGATGGCCAGCAAAGCAGATGGATTTGAGAACTTCTTCCACATCTTGCCTCTGGTTTTGGTGCACCACAGTGCCCCAGGCTGGAAATTCTGTAGTAGTGTCACATTCATTACAAAAATGAAGGATGTTAAATTACACATGAGGATGAATAATGAGAGCACACACTCTGTTATTTGTCTGGCTTTTTAAATCATTTTACATATTTTATATATCAGACCACTGCCAGAACAGAATAAGCCATAAATTTTTGTCCAGCTAACTCAGTCTTTGCATCACCAGAATTGCCAATGTACCTTCTTATGAGATAACCTGGTATCCAGGAAAGAACAAGGCAAATCTGGTACTACCTGTCTATCTCTGCTGAGAAGTAAGCATCAAAAAGAGACAGGTTTGCCATGTAAAATGTTAACTTACAGTTGCTGCATTGATCCAGTGTGTGAATGCAGCCATTCAAATCCCTTTAAAGGAAAACTATGGCTTGAGGCTATCTGCAGTCACTTAGAGATAGTCTGCTTTGGGGGGGCCTTCCTTTTTGGCTGTTTGTGAGGGAAGCTGAAGTCTCTGGTCACAGTTGTGGGCCAAGTTGCAGCATTCCCATCAAGTTCTTTAGCAGGGGAATTACAGACCAGACACCCAGAGCAAGCAGAGTGCCAACACTGAGCTGAATTAGCAAAAGGTCTATTTAAGGAAACATGTCTAGCATCTGTTTTATCGAGCATATGTACTCTGCTCGTTGCTGTGCACCATTAAGACCTTTCATGCAGAGATTGTAAGATGCACATGAGCACTGCAGAAGCTAGGAGACTGCTATTCTTTACTTTGCCTCATCAATACTTCATTCAGGACCATTCTAGCCTAAATCACCACAGTGGTAAAAAATAAAATCCCCCTGCAATGGTCTGAAGGACAAGGGGCCAAGTTCCCCCTGGGAACTTTAGGGTGATTAATAGGCATCATGGATATGACCTTATTTCAGCTACAGAAGTCTGGATAACTGAGGACAGACGTACTCTGTTATACATGAAAACACATGTTTAACCACTGTTAGTAATGACTGGATCAGACAAGACAGGACGCTCTATCCTCTGGCTGTGTTGATCCCAGCAGGCGAATGCCCAGAGCCAGCTTGCCCTCCTGCAGTCTGAGGGAGAACACCCAGTGGGAGAGCAGTCATTCCTTCCACTGTCTCATGTTCCCTAGACAGCAGTAGTCATGAGCACCTTCACCAAACGTAGAGCCTCCTTCCCATCCTTCCAGCCATAATAGATGGGACAGAGGAAACCCTGTGGAACAGCCTTCTGCCTCATGCTCCTGGTCCCCAGCTCTGCAAGCTGGGAGGACTTGGCAAGGAGGCTTTCTGCTAGACTGAAGCACCCCAGATAGAGTACGTGTAGTCTGGCGAAGGCAAAATCAACCCTGCTCAAGCATTGCACAGTCTCACTTCCTCATTTCTGGTTTGCAGACCCCAAAAGGCACACAGGCCAGGAGGTTAATCTAAAATAACTAGAATATTCAGAAGCTGGCGGCTGGATCTCCTCGGGGTTCACAAGGGGCAGATCAGCCACTCGTTGCTTTCATTATCTGGATTACAATAAAAAGAAAGAAAAGAGGGTAGAGGCAGACACTTCCCTGCAGACTCCTTGCCCAGATGTTAAACCAGCTGGCTATGAACCCCACACAGAGGCTTTGCTGCCAAAGCCAGTGCTAATGAAGGGAGATAGAAACATGGCCTCTACTTTTCCCCCTTCTACCAAAACAGACCAGATGATGTGTAGCACAGCACAAATTCACCACAGCAGATGCTACCCAGCGTATCGCTCTGCAGAGTCCCACATCCCCATTGGTGCCATGTCCCTCGGGGTTTGCAAAAGACCTCCACTGCCTGCACCAGCTCTTGCCAGTGGAGCTGGAGAGGCAGACCCAAGAAGACAAGAAGGTGTGGGGATGCCCATACCTTGCACTGCCTTTGCCCTGAAACGCTGCAGTGCCGTGCTCACTCCCATCCCCATCTCATAACTCCTTACTTCCTACTCCATTGCTTCAAACTGTCACACTGACCCTCCTCCAAGGATTTTTCATCCCCTTTCTGGTAAAACTTCTCCTTGCCTTTTGCCCAGGACATGTTTCTGATTTGTATTTAAAGCATGCTTCTCATGAGAAATGCACTTAGTCCACCAGGCAGGGCAGGAGAGGTTGCTCAAATAGACACCTGCACTGCAGAGAGAATAGCTCTGTCTTCTGGTAATCCATCATATTCTGGGACACATGCAGGCTATTCAGCAAATCCTCCTTAGGAGAACTCCCTTGTGTCTCTGAACTGAACGGCTGGCACTCTGCACCCTACTTGTCCACAACATGCTGGCAAACATAGCAGGTAAATAAAAACATTATTGCCAAATGTTTCTACCTTCTCATTTCTAAAAACAAAAACACAGGATGTTGATAGAAAAATTTGATTTACATAAACAGTAACTATCAAACTGATAATGCAGAGCAACCAACACTGATAAGCAGAAATTAGGACATTTACCAGCTTCAGCATGCCTGAAATCCTGTGTTGTCTCTTTAAAAACAATGAAAAACCTTTCTGGATAAAATCTTTCAGAACATTTTATTTCCTCAAGAGAATGGATCTCTTTTCTTAAAAAAAAAAAAAAAAAAGACTCACTAATATTAAAATATACTGAACCTGATAGAACAGAATGTCTCCTTTGAAGTTGTTTCAATCTTTTTAAATATCTAAAGGACCTAACCCACACAGGGCTTGCACATTTTCAGCTTGGAAAAAAAAATCAAAGCTTTCTCCCCTTTTTTCCCCCATGTACACCCGCTTGCCAATTATGGGAATTAGGGAAAAAAATCCATGTCTGAAAGAGGTGGAGGTTTTTACACTCTTGTAATTATGCACAGGATTTAACCATTTGGGGAGAGGGACTGCTGGGGGGAGAGGAGAGTTTTATTCCAAGAGTTATACGTGCACTTTCATCCTAGATCAAGTGTCAACCACCAGGTGATTTTTCCTAGGGATCACCACGCTCCTCTGCTTAGCAGCTCAATTCCAATTTGCTCGAATGATCAACAGCTCCTCATCTTCTTTATTAGTGTCTCTGTTTATCTGCCCAGCAATGAGCTCCAGCTCCTGCAGCCAGAGAACAAGCCAAGAATAGCCAGATCCAGAGCTGTGAAAGATATTCTTCCAGCATCATCTGGCTCCTTGGCAGAGTCTGTGGGCAGCTGTACTTGCAGCCCCGTGCCTGCCGCTGGGTATGTCATGTGGCCGCGCCATAGTGGGACTGGCTGAGCATCTCTGTCCTCCTGGACACAATTTTCCTTTGATTCACCTTGAATCCGAGGAACCCATTATATGACCGTTGTCTCAGATTTGATCAATAAGGGGTTTTTTTTAATGACTGCCCTTAAAAGATAGCCAACACGTCTTATTTCTGCTGTCATACTTTATAAATCCATGTCCTGCCTTTAAGGACCATTCCTTTTGCCGTACAGAGCATTTTTGGGCAGCACTTTTGCACAGCACATGAGCAGGATCTTTTCCAGCTGATTTGTGGCACAAGGGCTGGACTTTTTCACTGATGGATAAACAAAAGGCATGAAAAAAAGGCACAGAACAGAGGGCGGGAGGGCTACCTCAGCACTACTCTGGGTATTAAGGCTACATTAGCCAGTTCATAATTTCCAAAATATATTTGCTTGGGTTGGGGATTTTTTTCAGGAAAGACTCACCAGAAAAAAACAAAGTGAGAAAAATGTTATCCCTGATATAAAGGGTGCAATCCTACATAGCTATTACCATGTGCTTTTCTCTTCCTTCCTTCCTTCTTCCTCTTTTTTTTTCCCTTTCACAAGAAAGACCAGTAAAAGCTCTGTCTATATTAGCTACAAGCATCATTTATAAAAATCCTGTCTTTAAATATTACTCATATCACACTGTTACACAGTCAAATTTCATACGGAAAAAAGCACCGAATGCAACACAAATGACATCAGCATTACAACTTGGGCATAAATTATCTGAACCAAACAAAACCTGACCTTGCTTCTACTAGTCTGGTCAGTGTCTCCATTTTAGATGCTGCAGGTCATCCTAAAACATAAATTTGTCCTTTCAGTTGATTTTTACATTTAAATTGGTTTAATAATTCATGACATAATGAGCATTAAAATATAAGCATTTTCTACCTAAGGAACTAACGGTCTGTCAGCTTCAGCAGTAGATGTGACACAGCTGAGCACTTGAATCAAAAAAAGAGAATATTTCCATGGACTGCGACTGATGCAATTGTATACAGGCATTTATTTGTCTACTCAAAGTTTCAACCCCAACAGCTTTTTTTCTTTCTTACTGTGTTTGTCTAAATCCAATTGCAAGTTCTTCAGGGCAGCTATCTGTCTCCTCATATGTTCGTAAAGCACCATGTGCACCTATGGCACTCTGTAATAAGTAATTTCTTATCTGCTTATGATTAAAGAGGGATTTCAGGTGAAATACTGTAAATTGAAATGGACAGGCTGGGAGGACAGCTTACATTACCAACACCATTCGGTCAGACGTTGTGCTTCAACACGGGATGGCAGCCAGCATGCTATGCACAGTTTGAGCTTGCCTACTGCAGCTTCGAATGCTTTTGAGAGTCGTCCTACAACCCTTCCCCATGGCCTGATACCAAGTCCCTAAAAAACACGTTGTGCAGAGTAAGAGAGGTCTCCATGCCTTGCACTGCAGTACACATTCGTTTGTAAGGTTATCTATTGCTTTTTCCAGGATTACTCTCTGAAAGCAACCTAGACACACCGGGGAGCAACTGAAAAGACAGGAGTGCACTGTCTCAACTGGAGGCGGAAAGAAAGTGGGGTGAGCCACAGAAGGGGGAGTAGAGAGAGAAGGTGAGAAGCTGATATATTAATAGAATCACCCGGTACCTCACTTGAGGCATAGATACATCCAGACAGGGCTGTTCCCCACTTAATGGTGATTGATTTGTGCAGGTGATATAGCAAACGTGAGAGTCCAGCTGCATGATGCACGCATGGATGAAGCTCCCGGCATGCTTGGGACTACCATATTTATGATAGCAAGAAACCATGCAATAGCCTTCTGGGAGCAGTCCCCAGCTCATGCCTTTGCCTGCAGCCCAAGACAGTACCAATGCCTATTGCTGGCCACCTGAAAATCCCTCCTCTTCCAGAAACTCAGCCCTATCACATGCCCTTTGCTGTCCCCCAAAAGCAAAGCCCCTTTCCCTCAGCGCTTGCTGA
The DNA here is from genome assembly GCF_000696875.1 of Nestor notabilis. NCBI lineage: Eukaryota > Metazoa > Chordata > Aves > Psittaciformes > Psittacidae > Nestor > Nestor notabilis. Next base: position 9,725 of record NW_009916422.1, on the reverse strand, counting down.
TCCAGATCCCTCAGCTTCCCACAAAGTGCCCTCATCCAATCTCTGCTACTCCAGTCCTCCTAAACCATCTCAGAGCTCAAATTCCCCAGCTCAAACTCCCAGACCTCAGCTCCCAGTCTCCTCCACTGCAGCTGCTGGCCCCAAAGCCTGTGGGACACCAGCATTCCCACCACATATCTACCATCACCTCACCACAAAGCCCTCAGTTCCCCAGGCTTCCTCAAACCCCATAACCCTCCGCAACCATGTATGCTGGACTTGCCATTTCACAGACCCCTTTCTTCCCTCCAGGGTCTACCCACATTTCCCCCCTTTCAAATCCTTCACCACCAAGTCCCCCCTATTTGGTCCTCCCTCTCCCACCTTTGCTTGCTCCCCCCAGGTTTTCTCACCCCATCATCTCCTTGCCACTCATATCTGCCATGTCGCTGACAGCCCTGACATTCCAATGGGAGCAGACCTTCAGCTTCTGCCAGTGGATGAAATCCCACAGGCCCCTTTCCTTCTCCAAGAAGTAATCTGGGAGGAAATTCCCATCAGTAATGACTTCCCTGAGATTTTAGATGTCTAGAAGGGTTTTAGAAAAATAAAATCAATAGCTTTGATTTTTTTCATTGCAGCATTCCTAAGGGACCTAACCACAGCCTGAACCCACTGCCTTCTGTAGAGTATGTATTTTTTCAACTGTAAGACAAGGTGTCTTACCCAAGAACACACAGGGAGGCCATGGCATGGCAGTATAGCCTGCACATTCAACCTCATAAGGCATACCCTAACCAAGCTATACCTGAGCATCATTTGTTGGCTGCCCCAAGTAAGTTCTTCACAGCTTTGCCTCAAAGCTCACCTGGGCCTTCAGCCTTTGACTTAGAAGCCTTTTTTCCTCCTCAAAAATCTGCAGTCCCCATATAATGCTTTTGGTGCTATTTAGTCTCACACACCATGTTCCTGAGGCAGCAAATGAGGGAGCCACACGTAGTGGTTCCTTTCTGACTGAGGGAAGAGCAGAGAAGGTTTATGGCTGCAGGGGAAAGGAAGCCAGGAAGGTCACTGTGTACCTGGAGGACAGTGAAAAAAGAAGTCGTCACCTGGGCAGCCAAAGTTTGTTGCTTAATGAGCAACCACTGATCTAAATCCCCATCATGCCACAGGCAACTTGCTTGATTACAGGGCATACAGGACAGGGTTTTACCTCCACACACCTATATATTTCAACAGCTATGGCACCCAAGAGAACTGCACTGGAAGTACATTGGTAAGACTGCAAAGTCAAGCACTTACACTAGGAAATATGGGGCCTAATGTGGTCTTTGCAGCCCCAGTCACACTGTGATATGATCCTTATTTGCACAGTGAAGTGTTTTCTCTCCACCACCCTCCTGCTCTGCTCCACAGACCCAAGAGCCCTCATTCTCTTTGGCAGCATGTTCCAAGTCCTTGCTCCACACCGCAGTTTCCTCACATCACTCAAGTCCTGCTTGGAATGGAAGCAATAATTTTCTCACAGACTTTCCTTTGGCCTTCCCCACTCTTTGATCAGAGTGATTCACAGATGTTAATTATCTTATTTCCATAATGAACCTGTGGAAGGAGGGTGTATCATTAACTCCACATTACAGCTACTGAGCTGAGACACAGAGATGCGGGTTACTAGATTAATATCCGCTAATTTTGCACACCTAAGCTGAAACACTCAAGGCCTGCTTTCCCCTCACTCTGTAGGGTTGATATTGCAAACTCCATGATGATCTATGCATATCTCCCTGGACTTTAAGTAAAGATCCTGGAAAAGCATAACTTTACCATCAGCTCTCCAACAGTTGTCCCCAAGATTGCAAGCCTTAGGTCCATCACACAGACCATTCCCCATCTGAGGAAGCACAGAGCCAAGACCAGTATTGGGCTACCATGGCAAATCTTTCTTAAAACAAGCGAGTAAGGGGTGTTTGGCTATTAGGTTTTGATGGCTGCTTCCTGACAGCAGAGGAATACTTGGCTCTGTCTCATAAATACCCAGAATAACAACCCAAGTTTGTAGCAGACCAGGAAAAAACATGCTATGATTAGAACAGACTCTTTTGACTTTTCTCCCTCCAAACCTCCATCCCTGCTTTGTTCAAACCCACCAGTTTCCTTCTCCACCTGCCTGAGACCCCAGAGAGACATAGACTGCTTTCAGGCCTCTGGGTCTGCCCAGCCTGTACTTAAAACAAGGGCCTGTCCCAGCTAAGGTCGTGATGTACTCACTGCAGGTAGACTTACCTGCGTAATCTCTACTCAACACCTGCAGGCTGCACTGTTTCAAATGCATAGCCTAGTTTAGTCAAACACTCACAAAAATGGCACAAGTCACTTGCCTGCTTTAGCAGGGCATCTCCTTGCAAAATTTCGAGTCCTTATGTGATACCGTGAAAACTCCATGATTTAAAAAGAGAAGGAAAAAAAAAGGAAATAAAAGTGAAAGAGGAAAGCCTGTATATTTATCCTACAGGCAAAACAACCATTAAGAAAGCCTAGAATAAATCTTCCCTGGCTTGCTTTCT